>NW_026614406.1:0-59634 GCF_020520425.1 Spinacia oleracea | reverse complement strand
AGGCATGACCAAGAAAGGTAAGCAGGGCACGACATGGCCCAAGCAAGGTAAGCAGACCCAAGAAAGGCAAGCAAGGGCACGACTTGGCCCAAGCAAGGGCAAGGCATGACCCAAGAAAGGTAAGCAAGGGCACGACATGGCCCAAGCAAGGCAAGGCATGACCAAAGAAAGGTAAGCAAGGGCACGACATGGCCCAAGCAAGGTAAGCATGACCAAGAAAGGCAAGCAAGGGCACGACATGGCCCAAGCAAGGCAGAGCATGACCCAAGAAAGGTAAGCAAAGGCACGACATGGCCAAGCAAGGCAGGCATGACCCAAGAAAGGTAAGCAAGGGCACGACATGGCCAAGCAAGGGAAGCATGACCAAGAAAGGTAAGCAAGGGCACGACATGGCCCAAGCAAGGCAAGCCATGACCCAAGAAAGGTAAGCAAGGGCACGACATGGCCCAAGCAAGGTAAGCATGACCCAAGAAAGGCAAGCAAGGGCACGACTTGGCTCAAGCAAGGCAAGGCATGACCCAAGAAAGGTAAGAAAGGGCACGACATGGCCCAAGCAAGGCAGGCATGACCCAAGAAAGGTAAGCAAGGGCACGACATGGCCCAAGCAAGGGAAGCATGACCCAAGAAAGGTAAGCAAGGTAGCAAGGCCGACATGGCCCAAGCAAGGCAAGGCATGACCCAGAAAGGCAAGCAAGGGCACGACATGGCCCAAGCAAGGCAAGGCATGACCCAAGAAAGGTAAGCAAGGGCACGCCATGGCCCAAGCAAGGCAAGGCATGACCCTAGATAGGTACAGAAGGGCACGACATGGCCAAGCAAGGCAAGGCATGACCAAGAAAGGTAAGCAAGGGCACGACATGGCCCAAACAAGGTAAGCATGACCCAAGAAAGGTAAGCAGGGCACGACATGGCCCAAGCAAGCAAGGCATGACCCAAGAAAGGTAAGCAAGGGCACGACATGTCCCAAGCAAGGCAAGGCATGACCCAAGAAAGGTAAGCAAGGGCACGACATGGCCCAAGCAAGGCAAGGCATGACCCAAGAAAGGTAAGCAAGGGTACGACATGGCCCAAGCAAGGTAAGCATGACCCAAGAAAGGTAAGCAAGGGCACGACATGGCCCAAGCAAGGCAAGCATGACCTAAGAAAGGTAAGCAACGTCACTACATGGCCCAAGCAAAACAAGGCATGACCAAGAAAGGTAAGCAAGGGCACGACATGGCCCAAACAAGGTAAGCATGACCCAAGAAAGGTAAGCAAGGGCACGACATGGCCCAAGCAAGGCAAGGCATGACCCAAGAAAGGTAAGCAAGGGCACGACATGGCCCAAGCAAGGCAAGGCATGACCTAGAAAGGTAAGCAAGGGCACGACATGGCCCAAACAAGGTAAGCATGACCCAAGAAAGGTAAGCAAGGGCACGACATGGCCCAAGCAAGGCAAGGCATGACCCAAGAAATGTAAGCAAGGGCACGACATGGCCCAAGGAAGGCAAGGCATGACCCAAGATAGGTAAGCAAGGGCACGACATGGCCAAGCAAGGCAAGGCATTACCAAGAAAGGTAAGCAAGGGCACGACATGGCCCAAACAAGGTAAGCATGACCCAAGAAAGGTAAGCAAGGGCACGACATGGCCCAAGCAAGGCAAGGCATGACCCAAGAAAGGTAAGCAAGGGCACGACATGTCCCAAGCAAGGCAAGGCATGACCCAAGAAAGGTAAGCAAGGGCACGACATCGCCCAAGCAAGGCAAGGCATGACCCAAGAAAGGTAAGCAAGGGTACGACATGGCCCAAGCAAGGTAAGCATGACCCAAGAAAGGTAAGCAAGGGCACGACATGGCCAAGCAAGGTAAGCATCACCCAAGAAAGGTAAGCAAGGGCACGACATGGCCCAAGCAAGGTAAGCAAGACCCAAGAAAGGTAAGCAAGGGCACGACATGGCCCAAGCAAGGCAAAGCATGACCCAAGAAAGGTAAGCATGACCCAAGCAAGGTAAGGCATGACCCAAGAAAGGTAAGCAAGGGCACAACATGGCCCAAGCAAGGTAAGCATGACCCAAGAAAGGTAAGCAAGGGCACGACATCGCCCAAGCAAGGCAAGGCATGACCCAAGAAAGGTAAGCAAGGGAACGACATGGCCCAAGCAAGGCAAGGCATGACCCAAGAAGGTAAGCAAGGGCACGACATGGCCCAAGCAAGGTAAGCATGACCCAAGAAAGGTAAGCAAGGGCACGACATGGCCCAAGCAAGGTAAGCATGACCCAAGAAAGGTAAGCAAGGCACGACATGGCCCAAACAAGGAAAGGCATGACCCAAGAAAGGTAAGAAAGGGCACGACATGGCCCAAGCAAGGTATGCATGACCCAAGAAAGGTAAGCAAGGCACGACATGGCCCAAGCAAGGCAAGGCATGACCCAAGAAAGGTAAGCAAGGGCACGACATGGCCCAACAAGGTAAGCATGACCCAAGAAAGGTAAGCAAGGGCACGCCATGCCCAAGCAAGGCAAGCAAGGGCAAGTCGTGGCAAAGAAAGGCATGTAAGGGCAAGTCGTGGCAAGGCATGGCCCAAGCAAGGTAAGCAAGGGAAAGTCGTGGCAAAGAAAGGCAAGAGGAAGGCATGGCAAGGCATATCCCAAGCAAGGTAAGCAAAGAAAGGTGTTACGGTTCGATTGACGGAGTATTTCGGGGGATGACGGTTGTGGAATGGCCTGCGACACGGCCATAGTACCGACTTGACCTTGAGTTTTCGTTGTTCAGAAAAAAAATCCAACGATGCATTGAGGGAATTTTCCGGCTCCGTAAAGTCGGGGGATGACGGTGGTGGATTTGGCCCGCAATACGGCTAACATCCCGACTTGACCTCGTTTTTTCGTATGCCGCAATGGTCCCGCAGTCGTCTCTCGGATGGGTTAGCGGAGGGGAGTTTGGGACTTGTCGACCGGATGCGGTCTGTTCTTGCGGGCAGCGGACCGAGCAGCCCACGAGCGCGGACTAAAATCTAGTTGACGTCGTCCTTCGAACAAACCTCGTAGGTATTGTAGGGGAGCTTGGGAATCCATGATCGGATGCGGTGTGTTCTAGTGTGCGGGCAACGGACCAAGAAGCACACAAGAGCATACTAAATCTCGTCGTCGTTCCTTCGAGCAAACCTGGAACGGGTACTATAGTCGAGGGGAGCTTGGGCCTCGATGACCGGATTCGGACTGTTCTTGTGTGCGGGCAGAGGACCAAGCAGCACACTAGAGAGCGGACTAAATCTCGTCGTCGATCTTTGAACAAACCTCTTGTCCCTTTTGGCTTTAGTGTGCTAATGTTTCCGAAACTCGATGCGGACCGTTCCCGGATGCGGGCGATATCAAGCGGCATGTGGGTGCAGTCCAATTCTAGTTGACGTTGTGTTAGCTAACCTTAGCCAGTGTTGTCCCGCCTCGATTTGTTTGTTTCTTTCACGTCAAACGGTGCTAGTCGGGGGACATCTAGCCCATCCTTGCGGCCACTTTGTGGTCGTGGGATGCAAGCTCGTTGTTTCTTGGCCAAGCGGTACGCTACGCGTGTGAGTGGTGTTTGGTTTTTTTAGCTGGCGGGTTCCGTGAACCGCACGCCGATAAACCTCTTCAGTGTTTGCTCCAAGTGCTATACAGGCCTTGGGCGAGTGATGGTTTTCTGTGTTGCATTCCTAACGATCGCATTGACATGGACCAAGGGCATGGCATCCATAAGCACGCAAGGGAAAGGCATGGCCCAAGGCACAACAATCGGACCCAAGGCATGGCCCAAGGCAAAACGATCGGACCACATGCACAATAATGACCACTATGAATGAATTTTCCCGAAAACTTTCCAAAAATAGCAACCCGGGACCACACGGGCACCCCCCGAGGTCCCAAAATAAAAAATTTCAACACCAATGTTTTCTATATATATTTATATGTCTTTTCCTATTTTTTCGGATTTTTTGGGATTTTTTTGAATTTTTTTGGATTTTCCCCGTTTTTATCTCTAAAATAGCAACCCGGGACCACACGGGCACCCCCCTAGGTCCAAAAATAAAAAATTTCAACACCAATAATTTTTTGAGATTTTTTTGAATTTTTTGGGATTTTTTGGGATTTTTTGGGATTTTTTTGAGATTTTTTTGAATTTTTCCCTTATTTTTCCCGTTTTTACCCCTATTTTCCCTATTTTCGGAAAACAAAAATAATTTTTTTGAAAAAAAAAAAATCATGAAAATTAAGCTTAATGCCCATATAAGGTTTTCCAACAAAAAAAACGGGGCATTATTATGACAAAAACTCAAGTTTTGAGCCATTATTATGTTACTGTCACTTGGGTGTTCACTAGGAAAATTTAGCTAATTCAAAATAAACCTCTATAGGGGAAGGGTGAGAGTGGAAGGATGGATGGTCAAGGTTGGCTTAAAACTCTCTTGTGGGCACCGTTGGGCACCGTTGGGCATGGTCGGCCCCCCTACGACACCAAACATGCCCATGACATTAGACGGATTGAAAATTTTGGATCATTCGACGGATTTGACGCATAATTTTTTGTCCGAGACCCGATTTGACGCGAAAAATTATTTTTTTGAAAAAAAAAAAAAAAATCAAAAAAATTCTAAAAAAATTCAAAAAAAATATTAAAAAATTTTTTTTTTTGAAAAAAAATTTGTTGGCTCTAAACAAGGGCACGACATGGCCCAAGCAAGGCAAGCAAGGGCACGACTTGGCCCAAGCAAGGCAAGGCATGACCCAAGAAAGGTAAGCAAGGGCACGACATGGCCCAAGCAAGGCAAGGCATGGCCCAAGAAAGGTAAGCAAGGGCACGACATGGCCCAAGCAAGGGAAGCATGACCCAAGAAAGGTAAGCAAGGGCACAACATGGCCCAAGCAAGGCAAGGCATGACCCAAGAAAGGCAAGCAAGGGCACGACATGGCCCAAGCAAGGCAAGGCATAACCCTAGAAAGGTAAGCAAGGGCACGACATGGCCCAAGCAAGGGAAGCATGACCCAAGAAAGGTAAGCAAGGGCACGACATGGCCCAAGCAAGGCAAGGCATGACCCAAGAAAGGCAAGCAAGGGCACGACATGGCCCAAGCAAGGCAAGGCATGACCCAAGAAAGGTAAGCAAGGGCACGCCATGGCCCAAGCAAGGCAAGGCATGACCCAAGATAGGTAAGCAAGGGCACGACATGGCCAAGCAAGGCAAGGCATGACCAAGAAAGGTAAGCAAGGGCACGACATGGCCCAAACAAGGTAAGCATGACCCAAGAAAGGTAAGCAAGGGCACGACATGGCCCAAGCAAGGCAAGGCATGACCCAAGAAAGGTAAGCAAGGGCACGACATGTCCCAAGCAAGGCAAGGCAAGACCCAAGAAAGGTAAGCAAGGGCACGACATGGCCCAAGCAAAGCAAGGCATGACCCAAGAAAGGTAAGCAAGGGTACGACATGGCCCAAGCAAGGTAAGCATGACCCAAGAAAGGTAAGCAAGGGCACGACATGGCCCAAGCAAGGCAAGCATGACCCAAGAAAGGTAAGCAAGGTCACTACATGGCCCAAGCAAGGCAAGGCATGACCCAAGAAAGGTAAGCAAGGGCACGACATGGCCCAAGCAAGGGAAGCATGACCCAAGAAAGGTAAGCAAGGGCACGACATGGCCCAAGCAAGGCAAGGCATGACCTAAGAAAGGCAAGCAAGGGCACGACATGACCCAAGCAAGGCAAGGCATGACCCAAGAAAGGCAAGCAAGGGCACGACATGGCCCAAGCAAGGCAAGGCATGACCCAAGAAAGGTAAAGGGCACGACATGGCCCAAGCAAGGGAAGCATGACCCAAGAAAGGTAAGCAAGGGCACGACATGGCCCAAGCAAGGTAAGCATGACCCAAGAAAGGCAAGCAAGGGCACGACTTGGCCCAAGCAAGGCAAGGCATGACCCAAGAAAGGTAAGCAAGGGCACGACATGGCCCAAGCAAGGCAAGGCATGACCCAAGAAAGGTAAGCAAGGGCACGACATGGCCCAAGCAAGGGAAGCATGACCCAAGAAAGGTAAGCAAGGGCACGACATGGCCCAAGCAAGGCAAGGCATGACCCAAGAAAGGCAAGCAAGGCAAGGCATGACCAAGAAAGGTAAGCAAGGGCACGACATGGCCCAAACAAGGTAAGCATGACCCAAGTGAAGGAAATAATGCCCTTGGTCCAAGTATGCATTCTATGTTAAGTCTAATAAATGCGGTTCAGTATTAATTAACAAGTTAATAATTCAGTGAGATCAAGTGAGCTGAATGCCTAGCTAGAGGCCGCTTCAGTTCAAGTGGAATTAATGATATTAATCCACAGCTTACTCTTGACTGAACCCGTAGGGTCACACAAATAGTACGTAAACGGATCAAGTATTTAATGGCATTAGATACTCCATCTATGGATATTCGGAATCGACGGATCTTGGTTTCAGTGGGAGCTAAGATCGTCACAGGCAAGAAATGAATACTCCGGAAACGATGATATTGCCGGAAACGGAAATATGGATCGTATCTGAAATATAAATATTATCCAAGTCGTAGATGTTACCGGAAACGGAAACATGGTACGTATCGGAAAATATTATCGGAAATGGAAATATTGCCAGAATCGGAAATATTGCCGGAAACGGAAATATTGTCAGAATCGGAAATATTATCGGAATCGGAAAATAATTCCGGAAACGGAAATATTAAATATTTGTTCGAAACGGAAATTGATTCCGGAATCGGAAATATTAAATATTGTTCGTATCGGAAATGAATTCCGGAATCGGGTATTTAATCGAAAGCGTATCGTACGAATTAGCATCGGACGAGGCCCGCTAGACGAAGGCCCAGCACGAAGCCAGGCCGTCTCCCAGCGAGCCAACGCACACCAGCGCACGCCAAGCCTCGACCAGGCCCGGCGCAAGGCCAGGCCCAGCCAAGGCCTTGCGCGCGCGCGCGCGGAGCGCAGCAATGGGCCGAGCGCTGTGCGCCTAGCGTGGGCCGCAAGGCTTGCGCGGGTGTACGGTGCTCGTGCATTGCTTGTGCGGGAATCCTGAAGCAATCAGGATTCGAAGTGTGATTAAATCCTAAAACTATTAGATAATGATTATTTAATTAGAGTCCTAGAAGGGTTATAATTAAATAAATTAGTATCCTAATAGGATTCCAAAACCCTTTCCATAACTCTATAAATACGTGCCTAGGGTCACATATTTTAAGAGATTATTCAAGTATTCAAAGTGAGTTTTTGAGAGAAAATTCAGACACATTTCTTATCTAAGAGTGCCGAAAATCTTTAGTACCTTAAGGGCGATTCTAGTTGGTCAATCTTAAGGCGGATCCGGACGTGCTGTGGACTATCTACGGAGGGACGACACTTGGAGTCCTAAAGACTTGTTCTTGTTCGGTTCGGGCGCAGCTAGGGAAGGCACGCAACAAAGAGTATGCATCTAAACTATGCTATATGATTATGTGTAAATAATATGTATTCCTGGCTAAATGGTTTTTCCGCATGATTTATGAATTGTCATATGTATCATAACCTAACAGTGGTATCACGAGCCCCTTATTATTTTCATAATCTAAATTGCATGAACATGGTTAAATATTACAAATTTGCATGAATTAAAAGGGGTGATTAATTTTCGTAATTGTTAATTAATTGCAAATTGCGTTTATTTAATTATACGTACGCAGTTTTTCGGCAGTTTCTTCGTTACTCATCCAAATCGAGTGATTTTTGTGTCAATTCCGCATGTAAAAGGCATTCTAAAATTTTGACAAAAATAGTAATTTTCAGCCGAACCCAGAATTCTCAAATTCGAAGCCTAACTATGACTTTTCGAAGGTTTTAGTTTTTCGAATGCAAAATTTCGTAAATTTAAGATGTTAAATTAAATATTTGCGATTCTTGTTGATAAATCTTGAATTTTTGATTGACCTACTGTATATGTTTAACAAGTTTGAATGCCTAGCCTTGTTAATTATGCAATCTAATTTGTAATTATGATTAATTTGTTGAAAATTAGAATAATTTAGAATTAATTTGATTTTCATAATTAATTATAATTTAATTAGAAACCTATGATTAAAAACCACCATAAAAATTGTAAATTTATGATAAATTTTAAATTTTTATGACCTAGGCTTGAATCCATAATAATCGGAAATCAATTGAATAATAAATTTTCGATTTTTCGCCCTAAAATTATGAAATTAATATTATTTATTAATTTGTCATTAATTTAAAATATAAATTTTAAATTTTTTATGCGATTCGTTCATATAACTTGCACGCACAAAGCAATGGACGCTTCGTGTTACCCTTAAGGGGTGTTGTATAGTGCGGGCATGCGACGACGAGCAAGGGAGCTCGTCGCCCGTGCGGCACGAATGCAATGAGCAGGGGCATGGTGCACGAGCATAAGGCAGTAGCCCTGCCTTGTGTCGTGAGCCACGAGCTATGGACGAATGGGCATGGGCGAAGGCAAGGCACGGCAGTCGCGTGTGGGCAGCAAGCGAGCTGCGCCACAACGCGCGCAGCCTCGCGCGCAGCGAGCGCAAGCTCGCGTGCCACGAGCGCTGCGCCCAGCGTCGATCGCGCGCAGCGAGCAATTGCTCGCGCACAGCGAGCGATGGCTCGCGTGCATCGAGCGCTGGAGCGCGCGCAGCGAGCGCTGGCGAGCGCGCACAGCGAGCGATGGCTCGCGTGCATCGAGCGCTGGCGCGCGCGCAGCGAGCACCACTTGTGCGATGGCTTGCGATGGAAGATGCAGCAGCTATGCGACGAGCGCATGGGCTGCGCGCACATGGCCAGCGATGGCTGTGTGCGTGTGGCCCATGGGCGTGCGATGCGTAGGGTGTTTGCGTTGCGATTAGATCGTTTTGAATGTTTAATTTGAAATTTTTCAGTTTACGTAATTTTAATTAATTTTAAAATTAATAATTTAAATTATTTTCTAGGATTTTAATTTTGAATATTGTAATTATAATAAATTTTATTTATTCTAATTATTTTACTAAAATTAAAATCATGAATTAATTTAAATACGACTGAAATTAAATTAAACTTTTTGGATTCAATTATAAATTCATATGAGCTTTAAATTTTAATTAAATTTGTATGTTTCCGGTTAGACTAGAAATACATTTTTATGTTTAAAATTAGTAAAGTATATAAATTTATTGGTTTAAGTGGGAGCTTTAGTCATAAACTTTTGATTAGGTCTACGAATCCTTAAGGTTAAAACAACTTGATTAGAATTAGTAAGGACTGAATAATTGGTAGATTATTGGTGCCCTTGATTAATTGCTGCAAATGTTTACGTGATGCATAATCTGTTTTACTACCAGCTATGTGGGCCATTCATGATAATGAATGGGTGAATGGTATATATTGTATATGTACTGTTTTGCAGGTTATGAAGTGACTAGTATGGCCCAAATAGGATAGAAAATATGGTCTGCGCACCATTAATTTGAATGTAATTGGTCTAAAGTACCAAAGTTATTTTTCAATTCAAATATGGTTTGCGTACCATCAAATAGTTGTAATTAGTTTTAATTATAGCTTATCCTATTTGAAGAAAATGGTGCCTCCCACGGAGATTTTCAAGACGGACTTTGAAGTCAAAGCTTCAAGATGAAGTCGGGCCATACTAGATCACATTTATCTTATGCATGCTTTAAGTTATTTATTGCTTTAAATATGTCTTAATTATGCATGAGATTGTGGCTTGATTATGTTGCATGATTAAGGATTTTAGTTCACTTAAAATCTAACCAACATAGTAAGAGCCTTAAGTTCCAAACTTAAAAATTGAGTTAAAAGGTGCCATGCCAAAATATACACTTGCTTGGATATCCTTTACATCAATCTAGTAATAGTTTTCGCTCAGCGAGGTGTTACTTATTGGTCCTAAAGGGGCAAGGTACACAAATAATTGTGAGTACATGTTAGTTTTGGTGAAACTCAACGATATAAGTAAGGAGTCCTTTTATGTCGTGGCAAAATCGATAGGTTTACCTAATAAGTTCTTAGACGTACCTATCAACCAAGAATAGTTTCTAGACTATTAGCAAAAGGCTTTTGCTTACCTAAGATGTTTTAGGATTAAGTCGACAAACTGTGCTTAGTTCTTCAATGATTTTAGGATCTTGGAATCATTTTATTCACACCTGCCGGAACACATAACTAGAATAAAATGCTTAATAAACATTGAATTATGCATGTATGCTAGAATTTAAGTTTATTAAGAGAAACTGTGAATGGTTATTTATTTGTTTATTCTTTTCAATTGTAGTTTTTAATATGGCAAACACCAATTCATTCAACATTCGATCAATTCTCGAAAAGGAGAAGTTGAACGGGAAAAACTTCCTTGATTGGCAAAGGAACTTGCAAATAGTTCTTATGCAGGAAGAAAAGGAGTATGTCCTAGATGAGGCGATGCCCGAAGCCGCAGGCGACGGGGTCACTCAGGCAGCCCTCAATCGTTGGATTGATGCCAACAAGGATGTTAAATGTCTAATGCTCGCCACCATGAGTGCGGATCTGCAGAAAACGTTCATCAACTCAGATGCTTTCACAATCATCAGTGAGTTGAAGAACATGTTCCAAGATCTGGCTCGAGTCAAAAGATTCGAGACTCATAGGCAAATTCTTGAGACCAAGCTTAAGAAAGGCGAGCCCGTAAGTCCACATGTTCTCAAAATGATTGGACTCATTGAGAATATGAGTCGGCTGGATCAGCAATTTTCTCAGGAAATGGCTATAGACACCATCCTCCATTCTCTTCATAGCGGGTATGATCAGTTCAAACTGAACTACAGTATGAATAGTCTGGACAAAACGCTCACTGAGCTTCACGGTATGCTGAAGACCGCTGAAAAGACGCTCAAAAGTGATAAGCAGGATGTGCTTATGGTGCGTGGAGGCAAGTTCAAGAAATCTGGAAAGAAGAGGAATGCTAAGAAAGGTGGCAACAAGGCCAGCCCAACTAAGCAAACTGGCGCCAAATCTGTAAAGAGGAAGGTCAGTCAACCCACTTCTGAATCCGAATGCTTCTACTGCAAGAAGAAGGGGCATTGGAAGAGAGATTGCTTGAAGCTAAAGGAAGATCAGAAGAACGGAACAATTGTTCCATCTTCAGGTATTTTCGTTATAGACTGTATACTTGCTAATTCAACTTCTTGGGTATTAGATACAGGTTGTGGCTCACACTTATGTTCCAATCCACAGGGACTAAGAAGAAGTAGAAAGTTAAGCAAGGGTGAAGTCGACCTACGAGTGGGAAATGGAGCACGGATTGCTGCATTAGCTGTAGGAACTTACTATTTGTCGTTGCCCTCCGGGCTAGTTTTGGAACTGGAAGAATGTTTCCATGTTCCAAGTCTTACTAAAAACATCATTTCAGTTTCTTGCTTAGATGCTAAGGGATTTTCCTTTTTAATAAAAGACAATAGTTATTCGTTTTATTTTAAAGAGATGTTTTATGGATCTGCTAGATTAGTCAATGGACTTTATTTATTAGATCACGACAAACAAGTATATAACATAAATACCAAAAAGGCCAAAAAGGATGATTCAGATCTCACCTATCTGTGGCATTGTCGATTAGGCCATATAAACTTGAAACGCTTAGAAAGACTTCAAAAGGAAGGAATTCTAGAACCATTTGACTTAGAGGATTATGGTAAATGCGAATCATGTTTACTTGGCAAAATGACAAAGCAACCTTTCTCTAAAGTAGGAGAAAGAGTAAATGAACTATTGGGTTTAATCCATACAGATGTATGTGGACCAATGAGTACAAATGCTAGAGGTGGTTTCAGCTACTTTATCACTTTCACTGATGACTTCAGTAGGTATGGTTATGTCTACCTAATGAAGCATAAGTCTGAATCCTTTGACAAATTCAAGGAATTTCAGAGTGAAGTAGAGAATCAATTAGGCAAGAAGATTAAGGCACTGCGGTCTGATAGAGGCGGTGAATATCTGAGGTATGAATTTGATGACCATCTGAAAGAATGTGGAATTCTATCAGAATTGACTCCTCCCGGAACACCACAATGGAACGGTGTATCGGAACGGAGGAACAGAACCTTGCTAGACATGGTCAGGTCAATGATGGGTCAGGCCGAACTTCCATTAGAATTTTGGGGACATGCACTAAATACAGCTGCACTCACTATAAATAGAGCTCCGTCTAAAGCTGTCGAAAAGACTCCATACGAATTATGGTTTGGAAAGCCTCCAAATGTGTCTTTTCTTAAGATTTGGGGATGTGAAGTATACGTCAAACGATTAATTTCAGACAAACTTCATCCAAAATCTGACAAATGTATCCTTGTGGGCTATCCAAAGGAAACAAAGGGGTATTACTTCTACAATACATCTGAGAACAAGGTGTTTGTTGCTTGAGATGGTGTCTTTTTGGAGAAAGATCACATTTCCAAAATGACAAGTGGGAGAAAAGTAGACCTCGAAGAAATTCGAGTCGAACAACAAACTCTAGAGAATGCTCAAGATGACATTCAGGATGAAACTCAGAGATCTTTAGAAGAATCTGGTGAGAATCATGGTCAAACTAGAAATGTTACCCCGCGTAGATCGCAAAGATATAGATCTCAACCGGAAAGGTACTTAGGTATTTTGACGAACGAGAGCTATGACGTTCTATTACTTGAAAGTGATGAACCTGCGACTTACAAACAAGCTATGACGAGCCCTAGCTCCAAGCAATGGCAAGAAGCCATGCAATCTGAATTAGACTCCATGTCTGAAAACCAAGTATGGGATTTGGTCGATTTGCCAGATGGCTACCAAGCCATTGGAAGCAAATGGGTTTTCAAACTGAAAAAGGACAAGGATGGGAAACTTGAAGTTTTCAAAGCTAGATTGGTTGCAAAAGGTTACAGGCAAGTCCACGGTGTGGATTATGATGAAACCTTTTCACCAGTTGCAATGCTAAAGTCTATTCGGATAATGTTAGCAATCGCTGCATATTACGATTACGAAATATGGCAGATGGATGTCAAAACTGCTTTCTTAAACGGCGTTTTAACAGAAACTGTGTTTATGACACAGCCTGAAGGTTTTGAGGATCCAAAGAATGCTAAAAAGGTATGCAAGCTAAAGAAGTCAATCTACGGATTGAAGCAGGCATCCAGGAGCTGGAATATACGTTTTGATGAAGCAGTCAGTGACTTTGGTTTCATCAAGAACGCGGACGAATCTTGTGTATACAAGAAGGTCAGTGGGAGCAAAATTGCTTTCCTAGTATTATATGTCGACGACATATTACTTATCGGAAATGACATTCCTATGTTGAACTCTGTCAAGATTTGGCTTGGGAAATGTTTTTCGATGAAAGATCTAGGAGAAGCACAGTACATATTGGGCATCAAGATTTATAGAGATAGATCTAAAAGGATGATTGGACTTAGTCAAAGCACTTATATCAATAAGGTGCTTGATAGGTTCAAGATGGCGGACTCCAAGCGAGGCTACCTACCCATGTCTCATGGAATGACTCTAAGCAAGACTCAGTGCCCAAAAACACTTGATGAGCGTAGACGAATGAATGGGATTCCATATGCATCATTGATTGGTTCAATAATGTATGCTATGATATGTACACGCCTGGATGTTGCGTACGCACTCAGTGCTACGAGCAGATACCAGTCAGACCCAGGAGAGGCGCATTGGACTGCTGCCAAGAATATTCTGAAGTACCTGAAAAGGCACAAAGATGACTTCCTGGTCTATGGTGGAGATGATGAATTAATTGTTAAAGGCTATACGGACGCAAGTTTCCAAACCGACAAAGATGATTTCAGATCACAGTCTGGGTTTGTCTTCTGCCTCAACGGAGGAGCAGTAAGCTGGAAAAGTGCTAAGCAAAGCACCATTGCGGATTCTACAACTGAAGCGGAGTACATTGCTGCACATGAAGCAGCAAAGGAATCTATATGGCTAAGGAAGTTCATAGGTGAACTCGGTGTAGTCCCCTCCATTAAAGGACCAATAGCCCTGTATTGTGATAATAACGGAGCTATTGCACAGGCAAAGGAGCCTAGACACCACCAGAGAGTCAAGCATGTACTTCGTAGATTTCACCTTCTACGAGAGTTCGTTGAAAGAAAAGAAGTCGAGATAAGCAAAATTGGAACTGATGACAACATATCAGATCCATTGACTAAACCTCTGCCGCAGGCGAAGCACAACTAGCACACTGCAGCTATGGGAATCAAGCATATTGGAGAATGGCTTTGATGTCTCCGTTTAATGTTTTAAAGTTTTAGAGTTTAAATCTTTGTAAAACATTATTGGTTAATCATTCACAATAAATGAAAAGAATTCATTTTTCCATTTAATTTGTGGTTTATTAAATGATGAGTCCCTTCAATTTGACGATATATTCAAGATAGACTGTCAGGACCAGTCCTGTGACTAAGAAATGTCTATCAAGTGAACTTGAATGTCAAAGGTTGAAAAAGGTCCCTAGTCGGAGTTTTCTATAAAATTGGACGCATAGAAAACGTTAGACGATTAGAATGCAAGATGACTAGTAGTTCTGTTTCTTGAACTATGTGGACATGGCAATGTCATAATCATTTGCATAGATACTTACTTTGGGAAGACTAGTATCGGACAAGACCTATGAAACTTTACTGTAAGAGATGAAAATCTGTCATAAGTAAATTTCATTAAAATTGTTAGACACTAAATCCTCAATACCTGAGTGATTTGAGATTACTTGTTTGAGAACTGGTTGCTTTGACGTTGACCAACAGTCGCACCGTAAAAGGAGGCTATAAAGGCAACGCTCAGGTAATCACCTATCAAACGAAGTCTAATCTCAAGATCACAAGATTGGGATTGTCCTCCCATAAATCGGGATGAGATGCTTAAAAGTTGTACAAGGCCACTCGGAGAGCTAGAAACTGTGAAATGCATGGCCGTGCTCGGATGAATCATAGGCTATGATTATCTGTTTATTTGATCAGTTGAACTCTGAAACCGAGAAACACCTCTGGACATAATAAGGATGACAACTCTTACCTTATGTTCAAGAGCAAGCATCGAGCGATAAAGGAATTAGGAAATGCACACTTGTCCCTAAGGACAAGTGGGAGACTGAAGGAAATAATGCCCTTGGTCCAAGTATGCATTCTATGTTAAGTCTAATAAATGCGGTTTAGTATTAATTAACAAGTTAATAATTCAGTGAGATCAAGTGAGCTGAATGCCTAGCTAGAGGCCGCTTCAGTTCAAGTGGAATTAATGATATTAATCCACAGCTTACTCTTGACTGAACCCGTAGGGTCACACAAATAGTACGTAAACGGATCAAGTATTTAATGGCATTAGATACTCCATCTATGGATATTCGGAATCGACGGATCTTGGTTTCAGTGGGAGCTAAGATCGTCACAGGCAAGAAATGAATACTCCGGAAACGATGATATTGCCGGAAACGGAAATATGGATCGTATCGGAAATATAAATATTATCCAAGTCGTAGATGTTACCGGAAACGGAAACATGGTACGTATCGGAAAATATTATCGGAAATGGAAATATTGCCAGAATCGGAAATATTGCCGGAAACGGAAATATTGTCAGAATCGGAAATATTATCGGAATCGGAAAATAATTCCAGAAACGGAAATATTAAATATTTGTTCGAAACGGAAATTGATTCCGGAATCGGAAATATTAAATATTGTTCGTATCGGAAATGAATTCCGGAATCGGGAATTTAATCGGAACCGTATCGTACGAATTAGCATCGGACGAGGCCCGCTAGACGAAGGCCCAGCACGAAGCCAGGCCGTCGCCCAGCGAGCCAACGCACACCAGCGCACGCCAAGCCTCGACCAGGCCCAGCGCAAGGCCAGGCCCAGCCAAGGCCTTGGGCGCGCGCGCGCGGAGCGCAGCAATGGGCCGAGCGCTGTGCGCCTAGCGTGGGCCGCAAGGCTTGCGCGGGTGTACGGTGCTCGTGCATTGCTTGTGCGGGAATCCTGAAGCAATCAGGATTCGAAGTGTGATTAAATCCTAAAACTATTAGATATTGATTATTTAATTAGAGTCCTAGAAGGGTTATAATTAAATAAATTAGTATCCTAATAGGATTCCAAAACCCTTTCCATAACTCTATAAATACGTGCCTAGGGTCACATATTTTAAGAGATTATTCAAGTATTCAAAGTGAGTTTTTGAGAGAAAATTCAGACACATTTCTTATCTAAGAGTGCCGAAAATCTTTAGTACCTTAAGGGCGATTCTAGTTGGTCAATCTTAAGGCGGATCCGGACGTGCTGTGGACTATCTACGGAGGGACGACACTTGGAGTCCTAAAGACTTGTTCTTGTTCGGTTCGGGCGCAGCTAGGGAAGGCACGCAACAAAGAGTATGCATCTAAACTATGCTATATGATTATGTGTAAATAATATGTATTCCTGGCTAAATGGTTTTTCCGCATGATTTATGAATTGTCATATGTATCATAACCTAACACCAAGAAAGGTAAGCAAGGGCACGACATGGCCCAAGCAAGGCAAGGCATGACCCAAGAAAGGTAAGCAAGGGCACGACATGGCCCAAGCAAGGCAAGGCATGACCCAAGATAGGTAAGCAAGGGCACGACATGGCCAAGCAAGGCAAGGCATGACCAAGAAAGGTAAGCAAGGGCACGACATGGCCCAAACAAGGTAAGCATGACCCAAGAAAGGTAAGCAAGGGCACGACATGGCCCAAGCAAGGCAAGGCATGACCCAAGAAAGGTAAGCAAGGGCACGACATGTCCCAAGCAAGGCAAGGCATGACCCAAGAAAGGTAAGCAAGGGCACGACATGGCCCAAGCAAGGCAAGGCATGACCCAAGAAAGGTAAGCAAGGGTACGACATGGCCCAACCAAGGTAAGCATGACCCAAGAAAGGTAAGCAAGGGCACGACATGGCCCAAGCAAGGTAAGCATCACCCAAGAAAGGTAAGCAAGGGCACGACATGGCCCAAGCAAGGTAAGCAAGACCCAAGAAAGGTAAGCAAGGGCACGACATGGCCCAAGCAAGGCAAAGCATCAGCCAAGAAAGGTAAGCATGACCCAAGCAAGGTAAGGCATGACCCAAGAAAGGTAAGCAAGGGCACGACATGGCCCAAGCAAGGTAAGCATGACCCAAGAAAGGTAAGCAAGGGCACGACATGGCCCAAGCAAGGCAAGGCATGACCCAATAAAGGTAAGCAAGGGCACGACATGCCCCAAGCAAGGTAAGCATGACCCAAGAAAGGTAAGCAAGGGCACGACATGGCCCAAGCAAGGTAAGCATGACCCAAGAAAGATAAGCAAGGGCACGACATGGCCCAAGCAAGGCAAGGCATGACCCAAGAAAGGTAAGCAAGGGCACGACATGCCCCATACAAGGTAAGCAAGACCCAAGAAAGGTAAGCAAGGGCAGGAGATGGCCCAAGCAAGGCAAGGCATGACCCAAGAAAGGTAAGCAAGGGCACGACATGGCCCAAACAAGGTAAGCATGACCCAAGAAAGGTAAGCAAGGGCACGACATGGCCCAAACAAGGTAAGCAAGACCCAAGAAAGGTAAGCAAGGGCACGACATGGCCCAAGCAAGGCAAGGCATGACCCAAGAAAGGTAAGCAAGGGCACGACATGGCCCAAGCAAAGTAAGCATGACCCAAGAAAGGTAAGCAAGGGCACGACATGGCCCAAACAAGGTAAGCAAGACCCAAGAAAGGTAAGCAAGGGCACGACAAGGCCCAAGCAAGGCAAGGCATGACCCAAGAAAGGTAAGCAAGGGCACGACATGGCCCAAGCAAGGTAAGCATGACCCAAGAAAGGTAAGCAAGGGCACGACATTGCCCAAGCAAGGCAAGGCATGACCCAAGAAAGGTAAGCAAGGGAACGACATGGCCCAAGCAAGGCAAGGCATGACCCAAGAAAGGTTAGCAAGGGCACGACATGGCCCAAGCAAGGTAAGCATGACCCAAGAAAGGTAAGCAAGGGCACGACATGGCCCAAGCAAGGTAAGCATGAACCAAGAAAGGTAAGCAAGGGCACGACATGGCCCAAACAAGGCAAGGCATGACCCAAGAAAGGTAAGAAAGGGCACGACATGGCCCAAGCAAGGTAAGCATGACCCAAGAAAGGTAAGCAAGGCACGACATGGCCCAAGCAAGGCAAGGCATGACCCAAGAAAGGTAAGCAAGGGCACGACATGGCCCAAACAAGGTAAACATGACCCAAGAAAGGTAAGCAAGGGCACGCCGTGCCCAAGCAAGGCAAGCAAGGGCAAGTCGTGGCAAAGAAAGGCATGTAAGGGCAAGTCGTGGCAAGGCATGGCCCAAGCAAGGTAAGCAAGGGAAAGTCGTGGCAAAGAAAGGCAAGAGGAAGGCATGGCAAGGCATATCCCAAGCAAGGTAAGCAAAGAAAGATGTTACGGTTCGATTAACGGAGTATTTCGGGGGATGACGGTTGTGGAATTGGCCTGCGACACGGCCATAGTACCGACTTGACCTTGAGTTTTCGTTGTTCAGAAAAAAAAATCCAACGATGCATTGAGGGAATTTTTCGGCTCCGTAAAGTCGGGGGATGACGGTGGTGGATTTGGCCCGCAATACGGCTAACGTCCTGACTTGACCTCGTTTTTTCGTATGCCGCAATGGTCCCGCGGTCGTCTCTCGGATGGGTTAGCGGAGGGGAGTTTGGGACTTGTCGACCGATGAGGTCTGTTCTTGCGGGCAGCGGACCGAGCAGCCCACGAGCGTGGACTAAAATCTAGTTGACGTCGTCCTTCGAACAAACCTCGTAGGTATTGTAGGGGAGCTTGGGAATCCATGATCGGATGCGGTGTGTTCTAGTGTGCGGGCAACGGACCAAGAAGCACACAAGAGCATACTAAATCTCGTCGTCGTTCCTTCGAGCAAACCTGGAACGGGTACTATAGTCGAGGGGATCTTGGGCCTCGATGACCGGATTCGGACTGTTCTTGTGTGCGGGCAGAGGACCAAGCAGCACACTAGAGAGCGGACTAAATCTCGTCGTCGATCTTTGAACAAACCTCTTGTCCCTTTTGGCTTTAGTGTGCTAATGTTTCCGAAACTCGATGCGGACCGTTCCCGGATGCGGGCGATATCAAGCGGCATGTGGGTGCAGTCCAGTTCTAGTTGACGTTGTGTTAGCTAACCTTAGCCAGTGTTGTCCCGCCTCGATTTGTTTGTTTCTTTCACGTCAAACGGTGCTAGTCGGGGGACATCTAGCCCATCCTTCCGGCCACTTTGTGGTCGTGGGATGCAAGCTCGTTGTTTCTTGGTCAAGCGTTACTCTACGTGTGTGAGTGGTGTTTGGTTTTTTTAGCTGGCGGGCTCCGTGAACCGCACGCCGATAAACCTCTTCAGTGTTTGCTCCAAGTGCTATACAGGCCTTGGGCGAGTAATGATTTTCTGTGTTGCATTCCTAACGATCGCATTGACATGGACCAAGGGCATGGCATCCATAAGCACGCAAGGGAAAGGCATGGCCCAAGGCACAACAATCGGACCCAAGGCATGGCCCAAGGCAAAACGATCGGACCACATGCACAATAATGACCACTATGAATGAATTTTCCCGAAAACTTTCCAAAAATAGCAACCCGGGACCACACGGGCACCCCCCAAGGTCCCAAAATAAAAAGTTTCAACACCAATGTTTTCTATATATATTTATATGTCTTTTCCTATTTTTTCGGATTTTTTGGGATTTTTTTGAATTTTTTGGGATTTTCCCCGTTTTTACCCCTAAAATAGCAACCCGGGACCACACGGGCACCCCCCTAGGTCCAAAAATAAAACATTTCAACACCAATAATTTTTTGGGATTTTTTTGAATTTTTTGGGATTTTTTGGGATTTTTTTGAGATTTTTTTGAATTTTTCCCTTATTTTTCCCGTTTTTACCCCTATTTTCCCTATTTTCGGAAAACAAAAATAATTTTTTTGAAAAAAAAAAATCATGAAAATTAAGCTTAATGCCCATATAAGGTTTTCCAACAAAAAAAACGGGGCATTATTATGACAAAAACTCAAGTTTTGAGCCATTATTATGTTACTGTCACTTGGGTGTTTACTAGGAAAATTTAGCTAATTCAAAATAAACCTCTATAGGGGGAGGGTGAGAGTGGAAGGATGGATGGTCAAGGTTGGCTTAAAACTCTCTTGTGGGCACCGTTGGGCACCGTTGGGCATGGTCGGCCCCCCTACGACACCACACATGCCCATGACATTAGACGGATTAAAAATTTTGGATCATTCGACGGATTTGACGCATAATTTTTTGTCCGAGACCCGATTTGACACGAAAAATTATTTTTTTGAAAAAAAAAAAAAATCAAAAAAATTCTAAAAAAATTCAAAAAAAATATTAAAAAAAAATTTTTTTTGAAAAAAAATTTGTTGGCTCTAAGCGAGGGCATGACATGGCCCAAGCAAGGCAAGGTATGACCCAAGAAAGGCAAGCAAGGGCACGACATGGCCCAAGCAAAGCAATGCATGACCCAAGAAAAGCAAGCAAGGGCACGACATGGCCCAAGCAAGGCAATCCATGACCCAAGAAAGGCAAGCAAGGGCACGACATGGCCCAAGCAAGGCAAGACATGACCCAAGAAAGGCAAGCAAGGGCACGACATGGCCCAAGCAAGGCAAAGCATGACCCAAGAAAGGCAAGCAAGGGCACGACATGGCCCAAGAAAGGCAAGCAAGGGCACGACATGGCCCAAGCAAGGCAAGGCATGACCAAAGAAAGGCAAGCAAGGGCACGACATGGCCTAAGCAAGGCAAGGCATGACCCAAGAAAGGCAAGCAAGGGCACGACATGACCCAAGCAAGGCAAGGCATGACCCAAGAAACCCAAGCAAAGGCACGACATGGCCCAAGCAAGGCAAGGCATGACCCAAGAAAGGTAAGCAAGGGCACGACATGGCCCAAGCAAGGCAAGGCATGACCCAAGAAAGGTAAGCAAGGGCACGACATGGCCCAAGCAAGGTAAGCATGACCCAAGAAAGGCAAGCAAGGGCACGACTTGGCCCAAGCAAGGCAAGGCATGACCCAAGAAAGGTAAGCAAGGGCACGACATGGCCCAAGCAAGGGAAGCATGACCCAAGAAAGGTAAGCAAGGGCACGACATGGCCCAAGCAAGGCAAGGCATGACCCAAGAAAGGCAAGCAAAGGCACGACATGGCCCAAGCAAGGCAAGGCATGACCCAAGAAAGGTAAGCAAGGGCACGACATGGCCTAAGCAAGGGAAGCATGACCCAAGAAAGGTAAGCAAGGGCACGACATGGCCCAAGCAAGGCAAGGCATGACCCAAAAAGGTAAGCAAGGGCACGACATGGCCCAAGCAAGGTAAGCATGACCCAAGAAAGGCAAGCAAGGGCACGACTTGGCCCAAGCAAGGCAAGGCATGACCCAAGAAAGGTAAGCAAGGGCACGACATGGCCCAAGCAAGGCAAGGCATGACCCAAGAAAGGTAAGCAAGGGCACGACATGGCCCAAGCAAGGTAAGCATGACCCAAGAAAGGCAAGCAAGGGCACGACAAGGCCCAAGCAAGGCAAGGCATGACCCAAGAAAGGTAAGCAAGGGCACGACATGGCCCAAGCAAGGCAAGGCATGACCCAAGAAAGGTAAGCAAGGGCACGACATGGCCCAAGCAAGGGAAGCATGACCCAAGAAAGGTAAGCAAGGGCACGACATGGCCCAAGCAAGGCAATGCATGACCCAAGAAAGGTAAACAAGGGCACGACATGGCCCAAGCAAGGTAAGCATGACCCAAGAAAGGCAAGCAAGGGCACGACTTGGCCCAAGCAAGGCAAGGCATGACCCAAGAAAGGTAAGCAAGGGCACGACATGGCCCAAGCAAGGCAAGGCATGACCCAAGAAAGGTAAGCAAGGGCACGACATGGCCCAAGCAAGGTAAGCATGACCCAAGAAAGGCAAGCAAGGGCACGACTTGGCCCAAGCAAGGCAAGGCATGACCCAAGAAAGGTAAGCAAGGGCACGACATGGCCCAAGCAAGGCAAGGCATGACCCAAGAAAGGTAAGCAAGGGCACGACATGGCCCAAGCAAGGGAAGCATGACCCAAGAAAGGTAAGCAAGGGCACGACATGGCCCAAGCAAGGCAAGGCATGACCCAAGAAAGGCAAGCAAGGGCACGACATGGCCCAAGCAAGGCAAGGCATGACCCAAGAAAGGTAAGCAAGGGCACGACATAGCCCAAGCAAGGGAAGCATGACCCAAGAAAGGTAAGCAAGGGCACGACATGGCCCAAGCAAGGCAAGGCATGACCCAAGAAAGGTAAGCAAGGGCACGACATGGCCCAAGCAAGGTAAGCATGACCCAAGAAAGGCAAGCAAGGGCACGACTTGGCCCAAGCAAGGCAAGGCATGACCCAAGAAAGGTAAGCAAGGGCACGACATGGCCCAAGCAAGGCAAGGCATGACCAAAGAAAGGTAAGCAAGGGCACGACATGGCCCAAGCAAGGCAAGGCATGACCCAAGAAAGGCAAGCAAGGGCATGACATGGCCCAAGCAAGGCAAGGCATGACCCAAGAAAGGTAAGCAAGGGCACGACATGGCCCAAGCAAGGCAAGGCATGACCCAAGAAAGGTAAGCAAGGGCACGACATGGCCCAAGCAAGGTAAGCATGACCCAAGAAAGGCAAGCAAGGGCACGACTTGGCCCAAGCAAGGCAAGGCATGACCCAAGAAAGGCAAGCAAGGGCACGACTTGGCCCAAGCAAGGCAAGGCATGACCCAAGAAAGGCAAGCAAAGGCACGACATGGCCCAAGCAAGGCAAGGCATGACCCAAGAAAGGTAAGCAAGGGCACGACATGGCCCAAGCAAGGGAAGCATGACCCAAGAAAGGTAAGCAAGGGCACGACATGGCCCAAGCAAGGCAAGGCATGACCCAAAAAGGTAAGCAAGGGCACGACATGGCCCAAGCAAGGTAAGCATGACCCAAGAAAGGCAAGCAAGGGCACGACTTGGCCCAAGCAAGGCAAGGCATGACCCAAGAAAGGTAAGCAAGGGCACGACATGGCCCAAGCAAGGCAAGGCATGACCCAAGAAAGGTAAGCAAGGGCACGACATGGCCCAAGCAAGGTAAGCATGACCCAAGAAAGGTAAGCAAGGGCACGACATGGCCCAAGCAAGGCAAGGCATGACCCAAGAAAGGTAAGCAAGGGCACGACATGGCCCAAGCAAGGTAAGCATGACCCAAGAAAGGCAAGCAAGGGCACGACAAGGCCCAAGCAAGGCAAGGCATGACCCAAGAAAGGTAAGCAAGGGCACGACATGGCCCAAGCAAGGGAAGCATGACCCAAGAAAGGTAAGCAAGGGCACGACATGGCCCAAGCAAGGCAAGGCATGACCCAAGAAAGGTAAACAAGGGCACGACATGGCCCAAGCAAGGTAAGCATGACCCAAGAAAGGCAAGCAAGGGCACGACTTGGCCCAAGCAAGGCAAGGCATGACCCAAGAAAGGTAAGCAAGGGCACGACATAGCCCAAGCAAGGGAAGCATGACCCAAGAAAGGTAAGCAAGGGCACGACATGGCCCAAGCAAGGCAAGGCATGACCCAAGAAAGGTAAGCAAGGGCACGACATGGCCCAAGCAAGGGAAGCATGACCCAAGAAAGGTAAGCAAGGGCACGACATGGCCCAAGCAAGGCAAGGCATGACCCAAGAAAGGTAAACAAGGGCACGACATGGCCCAAGCAAGGTAAGCATGACCCAAGAAAGGCAAGCAAGGGCACGACTTGGCCCAAGCAAGGCAAGGCATGACCCAAGAAAGGCAAGCAAGGGCACGACTTGGCCCAAGCAAGGCAAGGCATGACCCAAGAAAGGCAAGCAAAGGCACGACATGGCCCAAGCAAGGCAAGGCATGACCCAAGAAAGGTAAGCAAGGGCACGACATGGCCCAAGCAAGGGAAGCATGACCCAAGAAAGGTAAGCAAGGGCACGACATGGCCCAAGCAAGGCAAGGCATGACCCAAAAAGGTAAGCAAGGGCACGACATGGCCCAAGCAAGGTAAGCATGACCCAAGAAAGGCAAGCAAGGGCACGACTTGGCCCAAGCAAGGCAAGGCATGACCCAAGAAAGGTAAGCAAGGGCACGACATGGCCCAAGCAAGGCAAGGCATGACCCAAGAAAGGTAAGCAAGGGCACGACATGGCCCAAGCAAGGTAAGCATGACCCAAGAAAGGTAAGCAAGGGCACGACATGGCCCAAGCAAGGCAAGGCATGACCCAAGAAAGGTAAGCAAGGGCACGACATGGCCCAAGCAAGGTAAGCATGACCCAAGAAAGGCAAGCAAGGGCACGACAAGGCCCAAGCAAGGCAAGGCATGACCCAAGAAAGGTAAGCAAGGGCACGACATGGCCCAAGCAAGGGAAGCATGACCCAAGAAAGGTAAGCAAGGGCACGACATGGCCCAAGCAAGGCAAGGCATGACCCAAGAAAGGTAAACAAGGGCACGACATGGCCCAAGCAAGGTAAGCATGACCCAAGAAAGGCAAGCAAGGGCACGACTTGGCCCAAGCAAGGCAAGGCATGACCCAAGAAAGGTAAGCAAGGGCACGACATGGCCCAAGCAAGGCAAGGCATGACCCAAGAAAGGTAAGCAAGGGCACGACATGGCCCAAGCAAGGTAAGCATGACCCAAGAAAGGCAAGCAAGGGCACGACTTGGCCCAAGCAAGGCAAGGCATGACCCAAGAAAGGTAAGCAAGGGCACGACATGGCCCAAGCAAGGCAAGGCATGACCCAAGAAAGGCAAGCAAGGGCATGACATGGCCCAAGCAAGGCAAGGCATGACCCAAGAAAGGTAAGCAAGGGCACGACATGGCCCAAGCAAGGCAAGGCATGACCCAAGAAAGGTAAGCAAGGGCACGACATGGCCCAAGCAAGGTAAGCATGACCCAAGAAAGGCAAGCAAGGGCACGACTTGGCCCAAGCAAGGCAAGGCATGACCCAAGAAAGGCAAGCAAGGGCACGACTTGGCCCAAGCAAGGCAAGGCATGACCCAAGAAAGGCAAGCAAAGGCACGACATGGCCCAAGCAAGGCAAGGCATGACCCAAGAAAGGTAAGCAAGGGCACGACATGGCCCAAGCAAGGGAAGCATGACCCAAGAAAGGTAAGCAAGGGCACGACATGGCCCAAGCAAGGCAAGGCATGACCCAAAAAGGTAAGCAAGGGCACGACATGGCCCAAGCAAGGTAAGCATGACCCAAGAAAGGCAAGCAAGGGCACGACTTGGCCCAAGCAAGGCAAGGCATGACCCAAGAAAGGTAAGCAAGGGCACGACATGGCCCAAGCAAGGCAAGGCATGACCCAAGAAAGGTAAGCAAGGGCACGACATGGCCCAAGCAAGGTAAGCATGACCCAAGAAAGGCAAGCAAGGGCACGACAAGGCCCAAGCAAGGCAAGGCGTGACCCAAGAAAGGTAAGCAAGGGCACGACATGGCCCAAGCAGGGGAAGCATGACCCAAGAAAGGTAAGCAAGGGCACGACATGGCCCAAGCAAGGCAAGGCATGACCCAAGAAAGGTAAACAAGGGCACGACATGGCCCAAGCAAGGTAAGCATGACCCAAGAAAGGCAAGCAAGGGCACGACTTGGCCCAAGCAAGGCAAGGCATGACCCAAGAAAGGTAAGCAAGGGCACGACATGGCCCAAGCAAGGCAAGGCATGACCCAAGAAAGGTAAGCAAGGGCACGACATGGCCCAAGCAAGGTAAGCATGACCCAAGAAAGGCAAGCAAGGGCACGACTTGGCCCAAGCAAGGCAAGGCATGACCCAAGAAAGGTAAGCAAGGGCACGACATGGCCCAAGCAAGGCAAGGCATGACCCAAGAAAGGCAAGCAAGGGCATGACATGGCCCAAGCAAGGCAAGGCATGACCCAAGAAAGGTAAGCAAGGGCACGACATGGCCCAAGCAAGGCAAGGCATGACCCAAGAAAGGTAAGCAAGGGCACGACATGGCCCAAGCAAGGTAAGCATGACCCAAGAAAGGTAAGCAAGGGCACGACATGGCCCAAGCAAGGCAAGGCATGACCCAAGAAAGGCAAGCAAGGGCATGACATGGCCCAAGCAAGGCAAGGCATGACCCAAGAAAGGTAAGCAAGGGCACGACATGGCCCAAGCAAGGCAAGGCATGACCCAAGAAAGGTAAGCAAGGGCACGACATGGCCCAAGCAAGGTAAGCATGACCCAAGAAAGGCAAGCAAGGGCACGACTTGGCCCAAGCAAGGCAAGGCATGACCCAAGAAAGGCAAGCAAGGGCACGACATGGCCCAAGCAAGGCAAGGCATGACCCAAGAAAGGTAAGCAAGGGCACGACATGGCCCAAGCAAGGTAAGCATGACCCAAGAAAGGTAAGCAAGGGCACGACATGGCCCAAGCAAGGCAAGGCATGACCCAAGAAAGGTAAGCAAGGGCACGACATGGCCCAAGCAAGGCAAGGCATGACCCAAGAAAGGTAAGCAAGGGCACGACATGGCCCAAGCAAGGCAAGGCATGACCCAAGAAAGGTAAGCAAGGGCACGACATGGCCCAAGCAAGGTAAGCATGACCCAAGAAAGGCAAGCAAGGGCACGACTTGGCCCAAGCAAGGCAAGGCATGACCCAAGAAAGGCAAGCAAGGGCACGACTTGGCCCAAGCAAGGCAAGGCATGACCCAAGAAAGGCAAGCAAAGGCACGACATGGCCCAAGCAAGGCAAGGCATGACCCAAGAAAGGTAAGCAAGGGCACGACATGGCCCAAGCAAGGGAAGCATGACCCAAGAAAGGTAAGCAAGGGCACGACATGGCCCAAGCAAGGCAAGGCATGACCCAAAAAGGTAAGCAAGGGCACGACATGGCCCAAGCAAGGTAAGCATGACCCAAGAAAGGCAAGCAAGGGCACGACTTGGCCCAAGCAAGGCAAGGCATGACCCAAGAAAGGTAAGCAAGGGCACGACATGGCCCAAGCAAGGCAAGGCATGACCCAAGAAAGGTAAGCAAGGGCACGACATGGCCCAAGCAAGGTAAGCATGACCCAAGAAAGGTAAGCAAGGGCACGACATGGCCCAAGCAAGGCAAGGCATGACCCAAGAAAGGTAAGCAAGGGCACGACATGGCCCAAGCAAGGTAAGCATGACCCAAGAAAGGCAAGCAAGGGCACGACAAGGCCCAAGCAAGGCAAGGCATGACCCAAGAAATGTAAGCAAGGGCACGACATGGCCCAAGCAAGGGAAGCATGACCCAAGAAAGGTAAGCAAGGGCACGACATGGCCCAAGCAAGGCAAGGCATGACCCAAGAAAGGTAAACAAGGGCACGACATGGCCCAAGCAAGGTAAGCATGACCCAAGAAAGGCAAGCAAGGGCACGACTTGGCCCAAGCAAGGCAAGGCATGACCCAAGAAAGGTAAGCAAGGGCACGACATGGCCCAAGCAAGGCAAGGCATGACCCAAGAAAGGTAAGCAAGGGCACGACATGGCCCAAGCAAGGTAAGCATGACCCAAGAAAGGCAAGCAAGGGCACGACAAGGCCCAAGCAAGGCAAGGCATGACCCAAGAAAGGTAAGCAAGGGCACGACATGGCCCAAGCAAGGCAAGGCATGACCCAAGAAAGGTAAGCAAGGGCACGACATGGCCCAAGCAAGGGAAGCATGACCCAAGAAAGGTAAGCAAGGGCACGACATGGCCCAAGCAAGGCAAGGCATGACCCAAGAAAGGTAAACAAGGGCACGACATGGCCCAAGCAAGGCAAGGCATGACCCAAGAAAGGCAAGCAAAGGCACGACATGGCCCAAGGAAGGCAAGGCATGACCCAAGAAAGGTAAGCAAGGGCACGACATGGCCCAAGCAAGGGAAGCATGACCCAAGAAAGGGAAGCAAGGGCACGACATGGCCCAAGCAAGGCAAGGCATGACCCAAGAAAGGTAAACAAGGGCACGACATGGCCCAAGCAAGGTAAGCATGACCCAAGAAAGGCAAGCAAGGGCACGACTTGGCCCAAGCAAGGCAAGGCATGACCCAAGAAAGGTAAGCAAGGGCACGACATGGCCCAAGCAAGGCAAGGCATATACCAAGAAAGGTAAGCAAGGGCACGACATGGCCCAAGCAAGGGAAGCATGACCCAAGAAAGGTAAGCAAGGGCACGACATGGCCCAAGCAAGGCAAGGCATGACCCAAGAAAGGCAAGCAAGGGCACGACATGGCCCAAGCAAGGCAAGGCATGACCCAAGAAAGGTAAGCAAGGGCACGACATGGCCCAAGCAAGGGAAGCATGACCCAAGAAAGGTAAGCAAGGGCACGACATGGCCCAAGCAAGGCAAGGCATGACCCAAGAAAGGTAAGCAAGGGCACGACATGGCCCAAGCAAGGTAAGCATGACCCAAGAAAGGCAAGCAAGGGCACGACTTGGCCCAAGCAAGGCAAGGCATGACCCAAGAAAGGTAAGCAAGGGCACGACATGGCCCAAGCAAGGCAAGGCATGACCCAAGAAAGGTAAACAAGGGCACGACATGGCCCAAGCAAGGTAAGCATGACCCAAGAAAGGCAAGCAAGGGCACGACTTGGCCCAAGCAAGGCAAGGCATGACCCAAGAAAGGTAAGCAAGGGCACGACATGGCCCAAGCAAGGCAAGGCATGACCCAAGAAAGGTAAGCAAGGGCACGACACTACAAGAAACATGACTTATAACAACAGAAATCTACCAATACTTTATATATTCGTTGGTGTTTGTTGGCATTACCAACAGATATTTTATCTGTTGGCTATAATACACGGGCTCCTAAAACCACAATATTTTGCCAACAAATAGTCTTTAATTTGTTGGTAAAAGTTTTTATTACCAACAAAAATTTCACCAACTATATTAAGTATTGGTAAAATATTTCATTGCCCGCTCATTTTTTCACTCTTCCCGCTTTAACACAATTTCCAAAAGTTGAAAAAGAAAAGTATGTATTTTTAATTAAGGTGCAGCAATATCAAGTACTAGGGTAGGAATTAAAAAATAAATTCATTCATAATTTTTTTTTCAAAACGTGAGATTTAGAAATCTAGAACTATCCTTGTTATTTCCATTTTCATCTTCTATGTCTAGAAATCCAACAAAAAACCTTTCCATCTCCATTTTCACCTAGCAAAAAACCTCTATTCCACAGAGAAGACTATGGATTTTACTTGCTCCCTCTTTTGTTGAAATACGTAAACAAAGCTCACACAAGATTCAATTAGCTGCTTTCCGGTAGAAATTACACAAACGGCGCAACCCGATACCCGCTGCCCACCTCTCTACAGTAGAGATCTCGCTCGTTTTTTCTCCTGATCGGTGCTTGACCTGCTTTATCTTAATTTAAAAGGTAAATTTTTAAAATTTATAGTTTAATTTGTTAATTGAAATTTAGTTTTTTCCGCCGGGTTTCATGATATTTCTTGAAAAATTGAAGGGTTTGTATTGTCAATTTCTTGTTAGTTTTGAGAAAAATATCTGATATTCAAGGTGGATGGTTTATGTTCTATTTTCGATTTTTAGGGTTTGGAAAGTTAGGTTGAGAAAGTTGTGTAATTTAATGTTCTGTCCTTTGGCATCTGCGCAAACTAAATTTTTGTAATAAGTAGGGTGATTGAGAAGAGAATAAGAGTGGAGCACTAGCACTCCCCTGTGACTAGATTGTTGAAAAAAAAATCATACTTCTATTACCAAAAGAAAATTAAAATATATTGTGGACTACTTTTACTTTCTAGGATTTTTCTACTTGTAGCTCTAAAGAGATGGGATTCCTTAGACTAACATCGATAATGCAGTATGTTAAGATGCGGAGACCAGATAAGATTATTTTTACTTTGTATTCAATAGCAGCTATTGTTTTGTATGACCAGAATCTTGCTTGATAAGTCAAACTACAAGTAAATAAGGAAGGGGGTACTTTAATTTATTGAAAGTATGAAGAAATTAAAACGAGTACTTAATTAACATTGGTGCCAAATTTAATCTACCTAAGTTTGGGTAGAATTAAAGGTATGTTATAGGTTGATTATATTAGTTTAAAATATTTAAGGAGAAAAGAAGAAAAAGATATCAGTGGAGTAGATTGTGACATTATATATTCATATGAACCATTATATGGTGCTATACATTGCTGTAATTAAGAGGGACTTCGCAAAAGTAGTATTTTCTAATTCTCCATGCTTTATACTTCTGATAAATTATTCCTTAGAAGTCATATCAATCAGACCCCTCGAGTCTTTACATAATCGTGTTTGTTTTTAAAACGGATTATAGGAATCAAGTGTATAGCTTTTGAAAATCAAGTATTGTGTTATTGCTGGGTCTTAATAGGTTAGCAGGCTCTTCTACTCTTCATTTATTTTGGAGTAAATATAGGCTCGAGTGCTAAGTTTGATCTTCAACCTTTTTACTGTTGGTATTGTTATTGCCGGGACAAATATGTATAACAAACAGAGAGACGTTGGACACCAAAACTAAAAGGGGAGGGGGGAATCCTGCAGATTAGAATAGAGATAGTGGCTACCATCTTGAATTTTTTCAAGCAAACACACGCTTCAGTTGAAATGGCGGAAGGACGCCATTAATAGTGCTGCCAGACTGAAGGACATGGATGCCTTCAAGGTGGCCAGTGGAGACCTCACTCTGGTATCAAACTATCATGTACATCTTTTAAATTGTTCCAATACAAGTAATAGCTTGAAAAGTAAACATTTATGTGAGCTTTTGATTCAATGATATTTCGTCTCAAATTTGGAGTTCTTTGTCCTCTGACTTGGTTGTGTTTTGTGTTCAATTGTGGGTCTTTTAGCAACGTCTTAGCTAGTCTTTGTTCATTAGAGATAAATTTGTTTGTATTTCAACACCTTAACTTTGACCTTCAAGGGAATTAAAATGTGGTTGTAGTTGGCCCTCATCACTGTTGTCTTCTCAGCCTCTCATTGTGATATATTTTTCATTTCAGGAACCAGTGAACCTTGTTGGGGTCATATCAAACTGTGGAACTGATTGAGACCTTCATGAATTACTAGGTAATTTCTTTTGTCTTGTTACTTTGGATAGTTGTCCGGCCTTGTTGTACTAGTATGTTGCAAGCAAGCAATGGAATTTCCCTATTTTGTGAATCATGCTATTGCTTCCTTGAAATCAAGTATGTGCTAAGTGGGCAATAAAATTTCCATTTAATTATAAGTTTTGTACTTTTGTCTTACTATGTTATTGACGTCTTACTAATTTCATTTTTTTTTTGTGGGTTTCATTTTGACGTGTATTCTCTCGATTGTACTCTGGTCTTTTCTAGTTTAATATTACATCAAGTTGAGTACTTTTTCTTCTTTTTTGTACTTCAAATTGTAGCAGGTTTGTAAGTACTAACAAAACACTTTGATGATATTAATTTGTCTTACTAACAAAACATAGATCACTAAATATAATACTGCCTTATTTAACTAGTTTACCCACTTAATGGCTACCAGAGATCTCTGAACTCCAAACTCTTTGTGATTATACTAAGCCATTCATTATACCCTAGAAGAATTCAATTCACTAAGGCCTCAAAGATAAGGGGTTACATAAGGGGTCAAGGTGTTTGATCCATAGAAATGTCTGATTACAACAGACGACTTACTGAATTAAAAGCATACATCATAGTTCTTGTCCTACCAAAATAACTTTCTTGTGACCATCTTTTAGCTAGATAATACGGAGTACTACTACAAATCATTAGATAGGCTTTGATTAACAACTAACTATAGCTAAAGTGTGAAACAACTTCAATTTTCTTGTGACTGACATACTCAACCGAAGAATTATAAGCATAACTCCGTCTTTAACTAGGAATGTAATATGTAATTTTTAGGTGAATTTAGAGGAAGAAGATTTTCACCTAATATGTCATGTAGTTGGCGATTCTAGTAAGATCTAGATTATATTTGTTTTCCTTGAATTTAATTATATATTTACTTACACATTCCCTCCTTTGTTTTAATTAAATTGTAGGGTGATCTTCATAAGGACTTTATTCTTCGTTGCTTTGAAAGATTTGGACATAAAGGTATAATTTCTTCTACCTTAATCTTTTTTAACCATCCTCTACTTATATTATATTCTTATAATTTGACATTTTACGTAACCTCTGTATTAACTTACTATAGTACGCTTTACATGTATTCTAGCTTTTTTTTATATAAACTATGTACTTCATTTGGTGGTGTGTTTAATAACTTAAAAAATTTAAAAATATATGTAGGTTTGTCCTCATGGACGTATTTGTCGACAAAAGTTGGGTAAAATTTAACAGAACACATGATCAGTATCGAAGGTCATTAACATCATTTTTAGATCATGCATTTGCAACCAACGCAAATCAAAACAAGATTGCTTGTCCGTGTGGTATTTGTGCTAATCGTGCTTATCACGAAAGACAAACGGTAATGAAGCACATGATAATTAAAGGAATGGATGTTGATTATCAAAAGTGTATTTGGATTTTTCACGGAGAATCAAACGTTGTTGATAATGATGACATCTTTGAGGATAATTTTGATGATGTCATTGATAATACCAGTGAAGATGGTATTTTTAAGATGGTAGGAGATGCTTTTGACTTTCATGAATCTACAACTAGTCCATCTGCAATAAATATTGAAGCTGAAGCATTTTTTAAGTTACTTGAAGATGCTGGGCAACCTTTATATAGTGGTTGTGAAGAATTTACCAAACTGTCATTCATTGTTGAGATGTACCATTTAAAATGTCTATATGGTGTAAAAGATGTGGCATTTGATGCACTAGTGAAATTATTTAAAAAAGCTCTTCCAAAAGATTCTACATTGCCAAATTCTTTTAAAAAGATAAAAACAATCATTAAAAAACTTGGGTTGGATTATAAAAAGATTGATGTATGTCCAAATGATTGTGTGCTTTTCTGGAAGGATAAAATTAAACTAGATAATTGTCCAATTTGTGATGAATTGAGGTGGAAAACGGCAGATGATGGTACAATCATAGAATTGGTTAATGGTAAAAAAGTCCCAAAAAAAGTATTGCGTCATTTTCCATTGATACCTAGGCTAAAAAGGCTATTTATGTCATCTAAAACATCTCATCTCATGCGTTGGCATGTTGATCAAGAAAAAGATGACAAAATGAGGCACCCTTCTGATTCATGTGCGTGGAAAGAATTTGATGTGAGGTATCCTGATTTCGCTAGGGATCCTCGAAATGTCAGGCTTGGTTTAAGTAGTGATGGTTTCAATCCTTTTGGAATGATGAGTACTCAATATAGTATATGGCCGGTTGTTTTAATGACTTATAATTTACCTCCATGGCTATGTATGAAACAACCGTATTTCATTCTTTCTTTGCTTATACCAGGCCCTAAGGGTCCAGGAAACGATATTGATGTGTTCTTGGAACCTCTAGTTGATGAGTTAGAACTATTGTGGAAGGTAGGTGTAGAAACTTATGATGCCTCAAAATGTGAAACATTCACATTACATGCAGCCTTAATGTACACCATCAACGACTTCCCTGCCTATGGCAATCTCTCTGGTTGGCCAACAAAAGGTAAACGTGCATGCCCGTATTGTAATGTTGATACATGTTGCATGTATCTTAAAGGAAGCAAAAAACAGTGTTACATGAGGTATCGTTGTCTCTTAGAAGAAAATCATGAGTTGCGCCAAAATAAGAAAGCATTTGATGGGAAAGTTGAGTTGGCACCTCCTCCTAGATCTTGGACCGGATCAGAATTGTTAGAGCAAATGAAAGATGTTGATGTCATATTTGGAAAGCATCCTGAGACAAAAAAATTGAACCAGCTAAACAAGCGGAAAAGGGGGGTTGAAAAAGTACCATGGAAGAAGATAAGCTCGTTTTTCAGGTTGGAGTATTGGGAACATCATCCTGTCCGTCATAATTTGGATGTTATGCATATAGAGAAAAATGTTTCGGAGAGCATCATTGGCACACTTTTTGGCATTGAAGGTAAATCAAAAGATACTACTCAATCACGTATTGATCTAGTACATTTGAACATAAGGCAAAATCTTCATCCTCAAGAAGTTAGTGGGAAGAAGACATATTTACCTCCAGCAAGTTTTACATTGAGTAAGAAAGAAAAAGAAGAGATGCTAGGTGTGTTAGCTTCTGTTCGAGTTCCAGATGGGTATGCAGCTAATATTAAAAGGCGGTTTATAGATGGTAAACTTTATGGCTTGAAAAGCCATGACCATCATATACTCATGCAACAGTTGCTTCCATTGGCTTTAAGAAAAATGCAAAATAAAGACGTTAGTCGTGTTTTAATCGACATTTGCAACTTTTTCAAGGAGTTGTGTTCTAAGGCTGCAACACCAGAAGACTTTGAGAAGTTAGAGAAACGCATTGTTGTGATACTTTGCCATATGGAGCGTATCTTTTTACCTGCTTTTTTTGATGTTATGGTACACTTACTTGTGCATTTGCCATATGAGGCAAAGATACTTGGTCCTGTTTTTCAGCGTTGGATGTATCCCATAGAAAGGTATGTAACTTGATATTAAATAATTTATCATACAATTTTTTACAAACTTTAAATATCTTATTTAAATGTTTATTTGTTAGGTATTTGAACACATTGCAGTCATATGTTAGAAATAAAAGTTGTCCAGAAGCATCTATTGCCAATGGAGCCCTTGCTGTAGAGTGTCTTGGTTTTTGTGCTCGGTATTTACAAGATGTGGAAACAAGAGAAAATAGATGTTCGAGGAATGATGAGGGGCATGGCGATGATGTTGTAAAAGGATTGTCTATTTTTTCCTTAAAATGTCGTGCAATGTCCAAAAGAAGAAACTACAAGCCAGATTATTTTGTAATTGAACAGGCCCATAGCTATGTATTAGCTAATTGTGAAGAGGTTCAAGTATATGCAAGGTATGTAAAATGTCAATTTTTTTAAATATTATCAGCCACATTATTCTTTAAACTTATATTTGTTTTGAATCTTAGGGAGTATTATGGCATTATTTGTGATCAATATCAGAATACGCCTGACATCGTTGATGATATATATAGAAAACAATTTTCACAATGGTTTTCAGTTAATGTAAGTTCCAAATAATTTTTATACCATATTCAATTATGATATTGCACTTACATTCAAAGTAATATTCTGGCTAAATCGACCTCATAAATTCTTTCAGGTTTCAATGCATCTACCTAATGACACTTGTGTAGCAGATGATTTAAGACATCTTAGTTGTTTTCCTAGCATGTGGGTTAATACGATGACAAAAGTCACTTGTAGTGGTTATCGGTGGCGTGTGAAGAAAATTGATAAAGGATGTGTCACACAAAATTCTGGGGTAGTCGTGAATGCTGAGACAGATATTGGGAACGTGTCATACTATGGAGTTTTGACTGAAATTTTGGAACTAATTTATCCTCATGGACGATGTGTTTTATTGTTTCGTTGTGATTGGGTAGATCCCATTAAAGGTGTTAAAAAGGATGATGAATTTACCCTTGTTAATCTGAAAAGAATTTGGAAAACAGATGAACCTTTTATTCTTGCTTCACAAGCAATGCAAGTATTCTATGTGCCAGAGTCTAAAGAAAACAATTGGCATGCAGTTGTCGTAACAAAACCTAGAGATTTATATGAAATGGAGGAGGATATTATACCTGAAGTGGATCATATGCATGTAGCTGAAGATATCTCTAATGATATAAATGTAGACACATTCAACGAAATTCGACAAAATGTTGCTGGGGCCACAATTGATGAAATGTTAAGCAGCTTGCTTGAGGATGATGGAATAGGAGAGGATGAATGCAGTAGTGAGAGCGATGAAGAGGACGATACCTTATATGATTATTAATATATTATGAAACAATTTTTTGCATATACTATTTTTGGCTGCCTGTGTATTGGTACTTTTATGATTTTGATATTAGTTATTCATGTTTATGTATTTACGCTATTGTACATAATCTATGTAAATATATTTTTTATTAGCAGGTTATAATGTCGTCTTTGAAGAGAAAGGTGATAACCCGAAATCAATTAGTGGTATGCTTCAAATATTATCTTTTATTGTGTTTAATCATTTTGTATGAGTTCTTACTCTTTGTTTTGTTTGTGCAGCAAATGAGTGCTAAAAATATGAATGGAACTAAATTGTTAAGACGTAGTCCCAGGGGCACTACCTCTACCACACCCACTACATTGCCGCCTCCAAGTGCTCGGCGATCTCTCTTCACAACAAATGCAGGAACCTCTATTCCCTCAAAAGAAAGAACTATTACACAAACATCACTTGATGGTATCTAATTATGCATTGTTTTTGTTGAGTTTATGATATTGAAGAAATAAATGTTAAGCATACATGATGTTTTCCAGTAAGCACAATATATGTTTTGTGTTTAAATGGAGTATGCTAAACTATAAAAATTAACAAAATTTCAGAAAAACTGGCACTCAAGAGGTGGTCCATGCTGCTTAACAGCATGGGTAAGTAAATGATTATCGTGTGTGAAAATATTGGATTTATAAGTAACAATGATCTTTTTTCCATTTGGTATCATGTCATTTAATTAAATTTTCTTATCTTAATAGCTCGACGCCGAGAAGACCAAAATTCACAATGTCGTAATGCTTACAATAATCCACAAAGGGATAATCGTTTGCAGCAAAATGTTAACCAAGATAAAATTGTTCCTTCAAGCGTTCCTTCGGGTAAAGGATATTTTCTCTCCCTCTTTCCCTGTCTATATATATATATATATATACATTTCATCCTTTTTTTTCTTTTCTTTATATATTGTTTGGATATGTATTTTCTTTTAACATTATGTATGCATGTTTTTTGTGTAAGGATTACGACGTAGTCCTAGACACATCAATTCTAGAGGTCTCAACTCAGGTCTTAGTTCAGGAGGTCTCAACTCAGGTCTCAGTTCAGGAGGTCTCAACTCACAGCTCCATTTAGGAGGTTTCAACCCAGGAGATCTGAATTCACGAGGTCTGAATCCAAGAGGTCTAGAATCTGATACATTTGCAAACTTAAGTCAACCAACGCAAGAACATGAAGCAGAGGATATAAGTCACACGATGTCCACACAAGGTGGTTATAATACCACAAACAGAAGGAGAATTCAAGCAACTCAACCAAGGAATGAGAAGGGTCGTGGGGCTAATAAGACCAAGATTTCAAAGCAACGTGTATTTGTTGAGGTAAATGAATATGGACAACCCATTAGTGATAGTGAGAGGCAGCTATCCTCACTACTTGGTTGTCTAGCTAGAGATCCTAGAAGATTGCAACTAGATTGTTGGGACTGGAGGTTTTTAAGTCAAAAGAAAAAAGATGATGTGTGGGAGGAAGCAAAGGTATATGTAAAATGGTAAATCAATATTTTTTATGTCCTTGCACAAAAAATATATCTTAAGTCTTTATTTATTTTACAGCAATCATTTGAGTTTACTGAGGGGCGAGAGCCCTATGATTGGGCAATGAAGACTATGAATGCTGCGTGGAGACTCCAAAAATGTGAGTTAAAGATAAAACATTTTGATGGAAGAACTCATGAAGAAGCTATAGATCAAAGGTTACAAGTACCTCATATACCTGAAGACATGTGGAAGAAATTGGTGGAGTTTTGGGAATCTCCTAAAGGCCAGGTAAACCTTACTGAATAAAAATATAAATATATACAGTTGTTTCCATTTATTTTAAGAATTAATTATATGTTCATTAAAATTTAGGAAAGGAGCAAAAGAAATATTGAAAACAAAAGAAAGTCAATGATGTGTCACTATGCTGGTTCCAAGAGTTTTGCACGTAAACGAGCAGAAATAAAGGTATATCTACTAATTTGGTTTAACTTTTATGTTACTTTATGTGTCTGTGGTTTAATCATATTATCATGAATTTGTATTGGACTTAAATTAGGCAAAAGACGGAAAAGAGCCTGATCCCCTTGATGTATGGCTTGATACCCATGTACCTAAAAGGGGTTCTCGACTTGATGATGCTTCGGCGGCTGCAAAGGTGTATTTCTTCTACATTCATTTTAACTTATTATGACACTGAATTTCAAGCTGGTATAATTTATAATTTGTAGTGTTTGTTCTTTGTCACAATTTATAGAAAGCAATTGAAGAGGATTTGGCTCGCCTGCCTCAAGGTTCTTGTAGTGGTGATGATCGCATATCTATTTTTAAAAAGCATGTTGGGGAAGATAAAAATGGTTATGCAAAAACTTTTGGTCTAGGGGTTAAGGTTCCCCGTTCTCGCACAAAGAGATGTGCTTTGGAGGAGGAGCGTGCCAAAAGAATTAAAGTTGAGACAGAAGCTCAAAATATGGTTAAGAAGTTTGATAAGATGTCTAATTTGGTGATAAAACTCTTGGAGCTCCAGGTAAAACTTTTTTTTTTACACCTTTTCCTTTTGTTAAATTTATTAGTGTTGTGGTTATTGATCTAGTTCTGGTTACCTGTAAAGTGGTAGTGGATTATCTACTGATATTTTTTGTTGTTGAACCCATTGTATTTAGGTCGACAATAGACCAATAGTGGGGTTGTGATTATGGTGATAGTGTTGATTTCACATTTTAATGCTACTGTGGTCATTGATTATTTTACAGTTGGTTGCTCATTGCTAAATTTGGCCTAGTAAACATGATTGTTTTTATTTGTTCCTCTATTTCCAAGTTGCATTCCATTGAGTTTCTGTATTAACTGGTGATGGTTGTCTTTAATTGTATGAAAGTTGGTAGGTTATTTTTGGTTGGTAGTTTGGTTTATATCACTTTCTACAGATGTAGTCTTTAAGATTGGTGCTTGAACTTTCTTTCACAAAGTGCTTAAGCGTTTGGTATAAATATACAACAAGTGTCTTGGGCTTTGATTCTTACTGGTTTTTAAGGATTCCATCATTGTAGGTGGATTTTGTTTACATGGTGGAAAATCTAGTGGAATTTGTTTAAGGGTGGAAAATCTTTTTAGTTTGTTTTATTGATGATTGGATATTTCCAGGGTATGTCCAAAGAAGAAATTCTTACTCTTCTATCAGATAGTGAGGATGTTGATAATAGTGATGGTGAAAACAATGATGCAAATGAGAACGAAAATTTTGAAGAGGCTAACGATGATGTAGGAGAGGAAGATGACTACAGGGCACAAGATGACTACCAAGCACAAGATGAAGAAGGCGAGGAATACTATGATTATGAATAGTAAGCAAAACATATGCATCCCAATCCTAACATTCGTTTTTGGATGGAATGAAAGTTTGTTCCTATCATGTTTTATAATCACGAGAAAATCGTTTTAGACCATGAGGTCTTTTTTGAATCGAACTTACTAGGATGTTGTTTATTGTATTGGATCTTACTATAGTGGATGGGTTCTAGTAACGTATAATGTACAAAGTTTTGCGTGGTTGGTGAGGCCATATGTGTAATGAACAAGTACATATTCTATATATGGAACTTGCTTTCATATATTTTGTGTAAGTAATTTTTAATTTGTGTACACGATTATGAAATATATAATGTAATGCATACATTACCAACAGTTTTAGGTGTGCAAATAAACTAATTTTTTTAAGGTAAAATTTTACCAATAGATTTGGATGTTGGTAAAACTATTACCAATATTTAATAATTTTGTTGGTGAACGTGTTTACAACACTAGAAACCGTTGGCAAAACATAATTACCAACAATAACTTTACCGTTGTTACAAATAATACACGCCAACAGATCATCGTTATCTGTTGGTAATACTTTTAGCAACGGACTTTTTCCCAACAGATGGCCAACAGATGAATATCTGTTGGCAAAAAATTTTACCAACAGAAAAGTGCCCTCTCCCAACAAATAAGGCCATGTTGTTAAAAGTTAGTTTTCTTGTAGTGCGACATGGCCCAAGCAAGGTAAGCATGACCCAAGAAAGGCAAGCAAGGGCACGACTTGGCCCAAGCAAGGCAAGGCATGACCCAAGAAAGGTAAGCAAGGGCACGACATGGCCCAAGCAAGGCAAGGCATGACCCAAGAAAGGTAAGCAAGGGCACGACATGGCCCAAGCAAGGGAAGCATGACCCAAGAAAGGTAAGCAAGGGCACGACATGACCCAAGCAAGGCAAGGCATGACCCAAGAAAGGCAAGCAAGGGCACGACATGGCCCAAGCAAGGCAAGGCATGACCCAAGAAAGGTAAGCAAGGGCACGACATAGCCCAAGCAAGGGAAGCATGACCCAAGAAAGGTAAGCAAGGGCACGACATGGCCCAAGCAAGGCAAGGCATGACCCAAAAAAGGTAAGCAAGGGCACGACATGGCCCAAGCAAGGTAAGCATGACCCAAGAAAGGCAAGCAAGGGCACGACTTGGCCCAAGCAAGGCAAGGCATGACCCAAGAAAGGTAAGCAAGGGCACGACATGGCCCAAGCAAGGCAAGGCATGACCAAAGAAAGGTAAGCAAGGGCACGACATTGCCCAAGCAAGGGAAGCATGACCCAAGAAAGGTAAGCAAGGGCACGACATGGCCCAAGCAAGGCAAGGCATGACCCAAGAAAGGCAAGCAAGGGCATGACATGGCCCAAGCAAGGCAAGGCATGACCCAAGAAAGGTAAGCAAGGGCACGACATGGCCCAAGCAAGGCAAGGCATGACCCAAGAAAGGTAAGCAAGGGCACGACATGGCCCAAGCAAGGTAAGCATGACCCAAGAAAGGCAAGCAAGGGCACGACTTGGCCCAAGCAAGGCAAGGCATGACCCAAGAAAGGCAAGCAAGGGCACGACTTGGCCCAAGCAAGGCAAGGCATGACCCAAGAAAGGCAAGCAAAGGCACGACATGGCCCAAGCAAGGCAAGGCATGACCCAAGAAAGGTAAGCAAGGGCACGACATGGCCCAAGCAAGGGAAGCATGACCCAAGAAAGGTAAGCAAGGGCACGACATGGCCCTAGCAAGGCAAGGCATGACCCAAAAAGGTAAGCAAGGGCACGACATGGCCCAAGCAAGGTAAGCATGACCCAAGAAAGGCAAGCAAGGGCACGACTTGGCCCAAGCAAGGCAAGGCATGACCCAAGAAAGGTAAGCAAGGGCACGACATGGCCCAAGCAAGGCAAGGCATGACCCAAGAAAGGTAAGCAAGGGCACGACATGGCCCAAGCAAGGTAAGCATGACCCAAGAAAGGCAAGCAAGGGCACGACAAGGCCCAAGCAAGGCAAGGCATGACCCAAGAAAGGTAAGCAAGGGCACGACATGGCCCAAGCAAGGCAAGGCATGACCCAAGAAAGGTAAGCAAGGGCACGACATGGCCCAAGCAAGGGAAGCATGACCCAAGAAAGGTAAGCAAGGGCACGACATGGCCCAAGCAAGGCAAGGCATGACCCAAGAAAGGTAAACAAGGGCACGACATGGCCCAAGCAAGGTAAGCATGACCCAAGAAAGGCAAGCAAGGGCACGACTTGGCCCAAGCAAGGCAAGGCATGACCCAAGAAAGGTAAGCAAGGGCACGACATGGCCCAAGCAAGGCAAGGCATGACCCAAGAAAGGTAAGCAAGGGCACGACATGGCCCAAGCAAGGTAAGCATGACCCAAGAAAGGCAAGCAAGGGCACGACTTGGCCCAAGCAAGGCAAGGCATGACCCAAGAAAGGTAAGCAAGGGCACGACATGGCCCAAGCAAGGCAAGGCATGACCCAAGAAAGGTAAGCAAGGGCACGACATGGCCCAAGCAAGGTAAGCATGACCCAAGAAAGGCAAGCAAGGGCACGACTTGGCCCAAGCAAGGCAAGGCATGACCCAAGAAAGGTAAGCAAGGGCACGACATGGCCCAAGCAAGGCAAGGCATGACCCAAGAAAGGTAAGCAAGGGCACGACATGGCCCAAGCAAGGGAAGCATGACCCAAGAAAGGTAAGCAAGGGCACGACATGGCCCAAGCAAGGCAAGGCATGACCCAAGAAAGGCAAGCAAGGGCACGACATGGCCCAAGCAAGGCAAGGCATGACCCAAGAAAGGTAAGCAAGGGCACGACATAGCCCAAGCAAGGGAAGCATGACCCAAGAAAGGTAAGCAAGGGCACGACATGGCCCAAGCAAGGCAAGGCATGACCCAAGAAAGGTAAGCAAGGGCACGACATGGCCCAAGCAAGGTAAGCATGACCCAAGAAAGGCAAGCAAGGGCACGACTTGGCCCAAGCAAGGCAAGGCATGACCCAAGAAAGGTAAGCAAGGGCACGACATGGCCCAAGCAAGGCAAGGCATGACCCAAGAAAGGTAAGCAAGGGCACGACATGGCCCAAGCAAGGTAAGCATGACCCAAGAAAGGCAAGCAAGGGCACGACTTGGCCCAAGCAAGGCAAGGCATGACCCAAGAAAGGTAAGCAAGGGCACGACATGGCCCAAGCAAGGCAAGGCATGACCCAAGAAAGGTAAGCAAGGGCACGACATGGCCCAAGCAAGGGAAGCATGACCCAAGAAAGGTAAGCAAGGGCACGACATGACCCAAGCAAGGCAAGGCATGACCCAAGAAAGGCAAGCAAGGGCACGACATGGCCCAAGCAAGGCAAGGCATGACCCAAGAAAGGTAAGCAAGGGCACGACATAGCCCAAGCAAGGGAAGCATGACCCAAGAAAGGTAAGCAAGGGCACGACATGGCCCAAGCAAGGCAAGGCATGACCCAAGAAAGGTAAGCAAGGGCACGACATGGCCCAAGCAAGGTAAGCATGACCCAAGAAAGGCAAGCAAGGGCACGACTTGGCCCAAGCAAGGCAAGGCATGACCCAAGAAAGGTAAGCAAGGGCACGACATGGCCCAAGCAAGGCAAGGCATGACCAAAGAAAGGTAAGCAAGGGCACGACATTGCCCAAGCAAGGGAAGCATGACCCAAGAAAGGTAAGCAAGGGCACGACATGGCCCAAGCAAGGCAAGGCATGACCCAAGAAAGGCAAGCAAGGGCATGACATGGCCCAAGCAAGGCAAGGCATGACCCAAGAAAGGTAAGCAAGGGCACGACATGGCCCAAGCAAGGCAAGGCATGACCCAAGAAAGGTAAGCAAGGGCACGACATGGCCCAAGCAAGGTAAGCATGACCCAAGAAAGGCAAGCAAGGGCACGACTTGGCCCAAGCAAGGCAAGGCATGACCCAAGAAAGGCAAGCAAGGGCACGACTTGGCCCAAGCAAGGCAAGGCATGACCCAAGAAAGGCAAGCAAAGGCACGACATGGCCCAAGCAAGGCAAGGCATGACCCAAGAAAGGTAAGCAAGGGCACGACATGGCCCAAGCAAGGGAAGCATGACCCAAGAAAGGTAAGCAAGGGCACGACATGGCCCTAGCAAGGCAAGGCATGACCCAAAAAGGTAAGCAAGGGCACGACATGGCCCAAGCAAGGTAAGCATGACCCAAGAAAGGCAAGCAAGGGCACGACTTGGCCCAAGCAAGGCAAGGCATGACCCAAGAAAGGTAAGCAAGGGCACGACATGGCCCAAGCAAGGCAAGGCATGACCCAAGAAAGGTAAGCAAGGGCACGACATGGCCCAAGCAAGGTAAGCATGACCCAAGAAAGGCAAGCAAGGGCACGACAAGGCCCAAGCAAGGCAAGGCATGACCCAAGAAAGGTAAGCAAGGGCACAACATGGCCCAAGCAAGGCAAGGCATGACCCAAGAAAGGTAAGCAAGGGCACGACATGGCCCAAGCAAGGGAAGCATGACCCAAGAAAGGTAAGCAAGGGCACGACATGGCCCAAGCAAGGCAAGGCATGACCCAAGAAAGGTAAACAAGGGCACGACATGGCCCAAGCAAGGTAAGCATGACCCAAGAAAGGCAAGCAAGGGCACGACTTGGCCCAAGCAAGGCAAGGCATGACCCAAGAAAGGTAAGCAAGGGCACGACATGGCCCAAGCAAGGCAAGGCATGACCCAAGAAAGGTAAGCAAGGGCACGACATGGCCCAAGCAAGGTAAGCATGACCCAAGAAAGGCAAGCAAGGGCACGACTTGGCCCAAGCAAGGCAAGGCATGACCCAAGAAAGGTAAGCAAGGGCACGACATGGCCCAAGCAAGGCAAGGCATGACCCAAGAAAGGTAAGCAAGGGCACGACATGGCCCAAGCAAGGTAAGCATGACCCAAGAAAGGCAAGCAAGGGCACGACTTGGCCCAAGCAAGGCAAGGCATGACCCAAGAAAGGTAAGCAAGGGCACGACATGGCCCAAGCAATGCAAGGCATGACCCAAGAAAGGTAAGCAAGGGCACGACATGGCCCAAGCAAGGGAAGCATGACCCAAGAAAGGTAAGCAAGGGCACGACATGGCCCAAGCAAGGCAAGGCATGACCCAAGAAAGGCAAGCAAGGGCACGACATGGCCCAAGCAAGGCAAGGCATGACCCAAGAAAGGTAAGCAAGGGCACGACATAGCCCAAGCAAGGGAAGCATGACCCAAGAAAGGTAAGCAAGGGCACGACATGGCCCAAGCAAGGCAAGGCATGACCCAAGAAAGGTAAGCAAGGGCACGACATGGCCCAAGCAAGGTAAGCATGACCCAAGAAAGGCAAGCAAGGGCACGACTTGGCCCAAGCAAGGCAAGGCATGACCCAAGAAAGGTAAGCAAGGGCACGACATGGCCCAAGCAAGGCAAGGCATGACCAAAGAAAGGTAAGCAAGGGCACGACATTGCCCAAGCAAGGGAAGCATGACCCAAGAAAGGTAAGCAAGGGCACGACATGGCCCAAGCAAGGCAAGGCATGACCCAAGAAAGGCAAGCAAGGGCATGACATGGCCCAAGCAAGGCAAGGCATGACCCAAGAAAGGTAAGCAAGGGCACGACATGGCCCAAGCAAGGCAAGGCATGACCCAAGAAAGGTAAGCAAGGGCACGACATGGCCCAAGCAAGGTAAGCATGACCCAAGAAAGGCAAGCAAGGGCACGACTTGGCCCAAGCAAGGCAAGGCATGACCCAAGAAAGGCAAGCAAGGGCACGACTTGGCCCAAGCAAGGCAAGGCATGACCCAAGAAAGGCAAGCAAAGGCACGACATGGCCCAAGCAAGGCAAGGCATGACCCAAGAAAGGTAAGCAAGGGCACGACATGGCCCAAGCAAGGGAAGCATGACCCAAGAAAGGTAAGCAAGGGCACGACATGGCCCTAGCAAGGCAAGGCATGACCCAAAAAGGTAAGCAAGGGCACGACATGGCCCAAGCAAGGTAAGCATGACCCAAGAAAGGCAAGCAAGGGCACGACTTGGCCCAAGCAAGGCAAGGCATGACCCAAGAAAGGTAAGCAAGGGCACGACATGGCCCAAGCAAGGCAAGGCATGACCCAAGAAAGGTAAGCAAGGGCACGACATGGCCCAAGCAAGGTAAGCATGACCCAAGAAAGGCAAGCAAGGGCACGACAAGGCCCAAGCAAGGCAAGGCATGACCCAAGAAAGGTAAGCAAGGGCACAACATGGCCCAAGCAAGGCAAGGCATGACCCAAGAAAGGTAAGCAAGGGCACGACATGGCCCAAGCAAGGGAAGCATGACCCAAGAAAGGTAAGCAAGGGCACGACATGGCCCAAGCAAGGCAAGGCATGACCCAAGAAAGGTAAACAAGGGCACGACATGGCCCAAGCAAGGTAAGCATGACCCAAGAAAGGCAAGCAAGGGCACGACTTGGCCCAAGCAAGGCAAGGCATGACCCAAGAAAGGTAAGCAAGGGCACGACATGGCCCAAGCAAGGCAAGGCATGACCCAAGAAAGGTAAGCAAGGGCACGACATGGCCCAAGCAAGGTAAGCATGACCCAAGAAAGGCAAGCAAGGGCACGACTTGGCCCAAGCAAGGCAAGGCATGACCCAAGAAAGGTAAGCAAGGGCACGACATGGCCCAAGCAAGGCAAGGCATGACCCAAGAAAGGTAAGCAAGGGCACGACATGGCCCAAGCAAGGGAAGCATGACCCAAGAAAGGTAAGCAAGGGCACGACATGGCCCAAGCAAGGCAAGGCATGACCCAAGAAAGGCAAGCAAGGGCACGACATGGCCCAAGCAAGGCAAGGCATGACCCAAGAAAGGTAAGCAAGGGCACGACATGGCCCAAGCAAGGTAAGCATGACCCAAGAAAGGCAAGCAAGGGCACGACTTGGCCCAAGCAAGGCAAGGCATGACCCAAGAAAGGTAAGCAAGGGCACGACATGGCCCAAGCAAGGCAAGGCATGACCCAAGAAAGGTAAGCAAGGGCACGACATGGCCCAAGCAAGGTAAGCATGACCCAAGAAAGGCAAGCAAGGGCACGACTTGGCCCAAGCAAGGCAAGGCATGACCCAAGAAAGGTAAGCAAGGGCACGACATGGCCCAAGCAAGGCAAGGCATGACCCAAGAAAGGTAAGCAAGGGCACGACATGGCCCAAGCAAGGGAAGCATGACCCAAGAAAGGTAAGCAAGGGCACGACATGGCCCAAGCAAGGCAAGGCATGACCCAAGAAAGGCAAGCAAGGGCACGACATGGCCCAAGCAAGGCAAGGCATGACCCAAGAAAGGTAAGCAAGGGCACGACATAGCCCAAGCAAGGGAAGCATGACCCAAGAAAGGTAAGCAAGGGCACGACATGGCCCAAGCAAGGCAAGGCATGACCCAAGAAAGGTAAGCAAGGGCACGACATGGCCCAAGCAAGGTAAGCATGACCCAAGAAAGGCAAGCAAGGGCACGACTTGGCCCAAGCAAGGCAAGGCATGACCCAAGAAAGGTAAGCAAGGGCACGACATGGCCCAAGCAAGGCAAGGCATGACCAAAGAAAGGTAAGCAAGGGCACGACATTGCCCAAGCAAGGGAAGCATGACCCAAGAAAGGTAAGCAAGGGCACGACATGGCCCAAGCAAGGCAAGGCATGACCCAAGAAAGGCAAGCAAGGGCATGACATGGCCCAAGCAAGGCAAGGCATGACCCAAGAAAGGTAAGTAAGGGCACGACATGGCCCAAGCAAGGCAAGGCATGACCCAAGAAAGGTAAGCAAGGGCACGACATGGCCCAAGCAAGGTAAGCATGACCCAAGAAAGGCAAGCAAGGGCACGACTTGGCCCAAGCAAGGCAAGGCATGACCCAAGAAAGGCAAGCAAGGGCACGACTTGGCCCAAGCAAGGCAAGGCATGACCCAAGAAAGGCAAGCAAAGGCACGACATGGCCCAAGCAAGGCAAGGCATGACCCAAGAAAGGTAAGCAAGGGCACGACATGGCCCAAGCAAGGGAAGCATGACCCAAGAAAGGTAAGCAAGGGCACGACATGGCCCAAGCAAGGCAAGGCATGACCTAAAAAGGTAAGCAAGGGCACGACATGGCCCAAGCAAGGTAAGCATGACCCAAGAAAGGCAAGCAAGGGCACGACTTGGCCCAAGCAAGGCAAGGCATGACCCAAGAAAGGTAAGCAAGGGCACGACATGGCCCAAGCAAGGCAAGGCATGACCTAAGAAAGGTAAGCAAGGGCACGACATGGCCCAAGCAAGGTAAGCATGACCCAAGAAAGGCAAGCAAGGGCACGACAAGGCCCAAGCAAGGCAAGGCATGACCCAAGAAAGGTAAGCAAGGGCACAACATGGCCCAAGCAAGGCAAGGCATGACCCAAGAAAGGTAAGCAAGGGCACGACATGGCCCAAGCAAGGGAAGCATGACCCAAGAAAGGTAAGCAAGGGCACGACATGGCCCAAGCAAGGCAAGGCATGACCCAAGAAAGGTAAACAAGGGCACGACATGGCCCAAGCAAGGTAAGCATGACCCAAGAAAGGCAAGCAAGGGCACGACTTGGCCCAAGCAAGGCAAGGCATGACCCAAGAAAGGTAAGCAAGGGCACGACATGGCCCAAGCAAGGCAAGGCATGACCCAAGAAAGGTAAGCAAGGGCACGACATGGCCCAAGCAAGGTAAGCATGACCCAAGAAAGGCAAGCAAGGGCACGACTTGGCCCAAGCAAGGCAAGGCATGACCCAAGAAAGGTAAGCAAGGGCACGACATGGCCCAAGCAAGGCAAGGCATGACCCAAGAAAGGTAAGCAAGGGCACGACATGGCCCAAGCAAGGTAAGCATGACCCAAGAAAGGCAAGCAAGGGCACGACAAGGCCCAAGCAAGGCAAGGCATGACCCAAGAAAGGGTAAGCAAGGGCACGACATGGCCCAAGCAAGGCAAGGCATGACCCAAGAAAGGTAAGCAAGGGCACGACATGGCCCAAGCAAGGGAAGCATGACCCAAGAAAGGTAAGCAAGGGCACGACATGGCCCAAGCAAGGCAAGGCATGACCCAAGAAAGGTAAACAAGGGCACGACATGGCCCAAGCAAGGCAAGGCATGACCCAAGAAAGGCAAGCAAAGGCACGACATGGCCCAAGCAAGGCAAGGCATGACCCAAGAAAGGTAAGCAAGGGCACGACATGGCCCAAGCAAGGGAAGCATGACCCAAGAAAGGTAAGCAAGGGCACGACATGGCCCAAGCAAGGCAAGGCATGACCCAAGAAAGGTAAACAAGGGCACGACATGGCCCAAGCAAGGTAAGCATGACCCAAGAAAGGCAAGCAAGGGCACGACTTGGCCCAAGCAAGGCAAGGCATGACCCAAGAAAGGTAAGCAAGGGCACGACATGGCCCAAGCAAGGCAAGGCATGACCCAAGAAAGGTAAGCAAGGGCACGACATGGCCCAAGCAAGGGAAGCATGACCCAAGAAAGGTAAGCAAGGGCACGACATGGCCCAAGCAAGGCAAGGCATGACCCAAGAAAGGCAAGCAAGGGCACGACATGGCCCAAGCAAGGCAAGGCATGACCCAAGAAAGGTAAGCAAGGGCACGACATGGCCCAAGCAAGGGAAGCATGACCCAAGAAAGGTAAGCAAGGGCACGACATGGCCCAAGCAAGGCAAGGCATGACCCAAGAAAGGTAAGCAAGGGCACGACATGGTCCAAGCAAGGTAAGCATGACCCAAGAAAGGCAAGCAAGGGCACGACTTGGCCCAAGCAAGGCAAGGCATGACCCAAGAAAGGTAAGCAAGGGCACGACATGGCCCAAGCAAGGCAAGGCATGACCAAAGAAAGGTAAGCAAGGGCACGACATTGCCCAAACAAGGGAAGCATGACCCAAGAAAGGTAAGCAAGGGCACGACATGGCCCAAGCAAGGCAAGGCATGACCCAAGAAAGGCAAGCAAGGGCATGACATGGCCCAAGCAAGGCAAGGCATGACCCAAGAAAGGTAAGCAAGGGCACGACATGGCCCAAGCAAGGCAAGGCATGACCCAAGAAAGGTAAGCAAGGGCACGACATGGCCCAAGCAAGGTAAGCATGACCCAAGAAAGGCAAGCAAGGGCACGACTTGGCCCAAGCAAGGCAAGGCATGACCCAAGAAAGGCAAGCAAGGGCACGACTTGGCCCAAGCAAGGCAAGGCATGACCCAAGAAAGGCAAGCAAAGGCACGACATGGCCCAAGCAAGGCAAGGCATGACCCAAGAAAGGTAAGCAAGGGCACGACATGGCCAAGCAAGGGAAGCATGACCCAAGAAAGGTAAGCAAGGGCACGACATGGCCCAAGCAAGGCAAGGCATGACCCAAAAAGGTAAGCAAGGGCACGACATGGCCCAAGCAAGGTAAGCATGACCCAAGAAAGGCAAGCAAGGGCACGACTTGGCCCAAGCAAGGCAAGGCATGACCCAAGAAAGGTAAGCAAGGGCACGACATGGCCCAAGCAAGGCAAGGCATGACCCAAGAAAGGTAAGCAAGGGCACGACATGGCCCAAGCAAGGTAAGCATGACCCAAGAAAGGCAAGCAAGGGCACGACAAGGCCCAAGCAAGGCAAGGCATGACCCAAGAAAGGTAAGCAAGGGCACGACATGGCCCAAGCAAGGCAAGGCATGACCCAAGAAAGGTAAGCAAGGGCACGACATGGCCCAAGCAAGGGAAGCATGACCCAAGAAAGGTAAGCAAGGGCACGACATGGCCCAAGCAAGGCAAGGCATGACCCAAGAAAGGTAAACAAGGGCACGACATGGCCCAAGCAAGGTAAGCATGACCCAAGAAAGGCAAGCAAGGGCACGACTTGGCCCAAGCAAGGCAAGGCATGACCCAAGAAAGGTAAGCAAGGGCACGACATGGCCCAAGCAAGGCAAGGCATGACCCAAGAAAGGTAAGCAAGGGCACGACATGGCCCAAGCAAGGTAAGCATGACCCAAGAAAGGCAAGCAAGGGCACGACTTGGCCCAAGCAAGGCAAGGCATGACCCAAGAAAGGTAAGCAAGGGCACGACATGGCCCAAGCAAGGCAAGGCATGACCCAAGAAAGGTAAGCAAGGGCACGACATGGCCCAAGCAAGGGAAGCATGACCCAAGAAAGGTAAGCAAGGGCACGACATGGCCCAAGCAAGGCAAGGCATGACCCAAGAAAGGCAAGCAAGGGCACGACATGGCCCAAGCAAGGCAAGGCATGACCCAAGAAAGGTAAGCAAGGGCACGACATGGCCCAAGCAAGGGAAGCATGACCCAAGAAAGGTAAGCAAGGGCACGACATGGCCCAAGCAAGGCAAGGCATGACCCAAGAAAGGTAAGCAAGGGCACGACATGGCCCAAGCAAGGTAAGCATGACCCAAGAAAGGCAAGCAAGGGCACGACTTGGCCCAAGCAAGGCAAGGCATGACCCAAGAAAGGTAAGCAAGGGCACGACATGGCCCAAGCAAGGCAAGGCATGACCAAAGAAAGGTAAGCAAGGGCACGACATTGCCCAAGCAAGGGAAGCATGACCCAAGAAAGGTAAGCAAGGGCACGACATGGCCCAAGCAAGGCAAGGCATGACCCAAGAAAGGCAAGCAAGGGCATGACATGGCCCAAGCAAGGCAAGGCATGACCCAAGAAAGGTAAGCAAGGCCACGACATGGCCCAAGCAAGGCAAGGCATGACCCAAGATAGGTAAGCAAGGGCACGACATGGCCAAGCAAGGCAAGGCATGACCAAGAAAGGTAAGCAAGGGCACGACATGGCCCAAGCAAGGCAAGGCATGACCCAAGAAAGGTAAGCAAGGGCACGACATGGCCCAAGCAAGGGAAGCATGACCCAAGAAGGTAAGCAAGGGCACGACATGGCCCAAGCAAGGCAAGGCATGACCCAAGAAAGGTAAGCAAGGGCACGACATGGCCCAAGCAAGGTAAGCATGACCCAAGAAAGGCAAGCAAGGGCACGACTTGGCCCAAGCAAGGCAAGGCATGACCCAAGAAAGGTAAGCAAGGGCACGACATGGCCCAAGCAAGGCAAGGCATGACCCAAGAAAGGTAAGCAAGGGCACGACATTGCCCAAGCAAGGGAAGCATGACCCAAGAAAGGTAAGCAAGGGCACGACATGGCCCAAGCAAGGCAAGGCATGACCCAAGAAAGGCAAGCAAGGGCATGACATGGCCCAAGCAAGGCAAGGCATGACCCAAGAAAGGTAAGCAAGGGCACGACATGGCCCAAGCAAGGCACGGCATGACCCAAGATAGGTAAGCAAGGGCACGACATGGCCAAGCAAGGCAAGGCATGACCAAGAAAGGTAAGCAAGGGCACGACATGGCCCAAACAAGGTAAGCATGACCCATGAAAGGTAAGCAAGGGCACGACATGGCCCAAGCAAGGCAAGGCATGACCCAAGAAAGGTAAGCAAGGGCACGACATGTCCCAAGCAAGGCAAGGCATGGCCCAAGAAAGGTAAGCAAGGGCACGACATGGCCCAAGCAAGGCAAGGCATGACCCAAGAAAGGTAAGCAAGGGTACGACATTGCCCAAGCAAGGTAAGCATGACCCAAGAAAGGTAAGCAAGGGCACGACATGGCCCAAGCAAGGCAAGCATGACCCAAGAATGGTAAGCAAGGGCACGACATGGCCCAAGCAAGGCAAGGCATGACCAAGAAAGGTAAGCAACGGCACGACATGGCCCAAACAAGGTAAGCATGACCCAAGAAAGGTAAGCAAGGGCACGACATGACCCAAGCAAGGCAAGGCATGACCCAAGAAAGGTAAGCAAGGGCACGACATGGCCCAAGCAAGGTAAGCATGACCCAAGAAAGGCAAGCAAGGGCACGACATGGCCCAAGCAAGGCAAAGCATGACCCAAGAAAGGCAAGCAAGGGCACGACATGGCCCAAGAAAGGCAAGCAAGGGCACGACATGGCCCAAGCAAGGCAAGGCATGACCAAAGAAAGGCAAGCAAGGGCACGACATGGCCTAAGCAAGGCAAGGCATGACCCAAGAAAGGCAAGCAAGGGCTCGACATGACCCAAGCAAGGCAAGGCATGACCCAAGAATGCCAAGCAAGGGCACGACATGGCCCAAGCAAGGCAAGGCATGACCCAAGAAAGGTAAGCAAGGGCACGACATGGCCCAAGCAAGGCAAGGCATGACCCAAGAAAGGTAAGCAAGGGCACGACATGGCCCAAGCAAGGTAAGCATGACCCAAGAAAGGCAAGCAAGGGCACGACTTGGCCCAAGCAAGGCAAGGCATGACCCAAGAAAGGTAAGGCATGGGCACGACATGGCCCAAGCAAGGCAAGGCATGACCCAAGAAAGGTAAGCAAGGGCACGACATTGCCCAAGCAAGGGAAGCATGACCCAAGAAAGGTAAGCAAGGGCACGACATGGCCCAAGCAAGGCAAGGCATGACCCAAGAAAGGCAAGCAAGGGCATGACATGGCCCAAGCAAGGCAAGGCATGACCCAAGAAAGGTAAGCAAGGGCACGACATGGCCCAAGCAAGGCAAGGCATGACCCAAGATAGGTAAGCAAGGGCACGACATGGCCAAGCAAGGCAAGGCATGACCAAGAAAGGTAAGCAAGGGCACGACATGGCCCAAACAAGGTAAGCATGACCCATGAAAGGTAAGCAAGGGCACGACATGGCCCAAGCAAGGCAAGGCATGACCCAAGAAAGGTAAGCAAGGGCACGACATGTCCCAAGCAAGGCAAGGCATGGCCCAAGAAAGGTAAGCAAGGGCACGACATGGCCCAAGCAAGGCAAGGCATGACCCAAGAAAGGTAAGCAAGGGTACGACATTGCCCAAGCAAGGTAAGCATGACCCAAGAAAGGTAAGCAAGGGCACGACATGGCCCAAGCAAGGCAAGCATGACCCAAGAAAGGTAAGCAAGGGCACGGCATGGCCCAAGCAAGGCAAGGCATGACCAAGAAAGGTAAGCAACGGCACGACATGGCCCAAACAAGGTAAGCATGACCCAAGAAAGGTAAGCAAGGGCACGACATGACCCAAGCAAGGCAAGGCATGACCCAAGAAAGGTAAGCAAGGGCACGACATGGCCCAAGCAAGGTAAGCATGACCCAAGAAAGGCAAGCAAGGGCACGACATGGCCCAAGCAAGGCAAAGCATGACCCAAGAAAGGCAAGCAAGGGCACGACATGGCCCAAGAAAGGCAATCAAGGGCACGACATGGCCCAAGCAAGGCAAGGCATGACCAAAGAAAGGCAAGCAAGGGCACGACATGGCCTAAGCAAGGCAAGGCATGACCCAAGAAAGGCAAGCAAGGGCACGACATGACCCAAGCAAGGCAAGGCATGACCCAAGAATGCCAAGCAAGGGCACGACATGGCCCAAGCAAGGCAAGGCATGACCCAAGAAAGGTAAGCAAGGGCACGACATGGCCCAAGCAAGGCAAGGCATGACCCAAGAAAGGTAAGCAAGGGCACGACATGGCCCAAGCAAGGTAAGCATGACCCAAGAAAGGCAAGCAAGGGCACGACTTGGCCCAAGCAAGGCAAGGCATGACCCAAGAAAGGTAAGCAAGGGCACGACATGGCCCAAGTAAGGCAAGGCATGACCCAAGAAAGGTAAGCAAGGGCACGACATGGCCCAAGCAAGGGAAGCATGACCCAAGAAAGGTAAGCAAGGGCACGACATGGCCCAAGCAAGGCAAGGCATGACCCAAGAAAGGTAAGCAAGGGCACGACATGGCCCAAGCAAGGTAAGCATGACCCAAGAAAGGCAAGCAAGGGCACGACTTGGCCCAAGCAAGGCAAGGCATGACCCAACAAAGGTAAGCAAGGGCACGACATGGCCCAAGCAAGGTAAGCATGACCCAAGAAGGCAAGCAAGGGCACGACATGGCCCAAGCAAGGCAAGGCATGACCCAAGAAAGGTAAGCAAGGGCACGACATGGCCCAAGCAAGGCAAGGCATGACCCAAGAAAGGTAAGCAAGGGCACGACATGGCCCAAGCAAGGGAAGCATGACCCAAGAAAGGTAAGCAAGGGCACGACATGGCCCAAGCAAGGCAAGGCATGACCCAAGAAAGGTAAGCAAGGGCACGACATGGCCCAAGCAAGGTAAGCATGACCCAAGAAAGGCAAGCAAGGGCACGACATGGCCCAAGCAAGGCAAAGCATGACCCAAGAAAGGCAAGCAAGGGCACGACATGGCCCAAGAAAGGCAATCAAGGGCAGGACATGGCCCAAGCAAGGCAAGGCATGACCCAAGAAAGGTAAGCAAGGGCACGACATGGCCCAAACAAGGTAAGCATGACCCAAGAAAGGTAAGCAAGGGCACGACATGGCCCAAACAAGGTAAGCAAGACCTAAGAAAGCTAAGCAAGGGCACGACATGGCCCAAGCAAGGCAAGGCATGACCCAAGAAAGGTAAGCAAGGGCACGACATGGCCCAAGCAAGGTAAGCATGACCCAAGAAAGGTAAGCAAGGGCACGACAATGGCCCAAACAAGGTAAGCAAGACCCAAGAAAGGTAAGCAAGGGCACGACATGGCCCAAGCAAGGCAAGGCATAACCCAAGAAAGGTAAGCAAGGGCACGACATGGCCCAAGCAAGGTAAGCATGACCCAAGAAAGGTAAGCAAGGGCACGACATCGCCCAAGCAAGGCAAGGCATGACCCAAGAAAGCGAAGCAAGGGCACGACATGGCCCAAGCAAGGTAAGCATGACCCAAGAAAGGCAAGCAAGGGCACGACATGGCCAAGCAAGGCAAGGCATGACCCAAGAAAGGTAAGCAAGGGCACGACATTGCCCAAGCAAGGCAAGGCATGACCCAAGAAAGGTAAGCAAGGGCACGACATGGCCCAAGCAAGGGAAGCATGACCCAAGAAAGGTAAGCAAGGGCACGACATGGCCCAAGCAAGGCAAGGCATGAACCCAAGAAAGGTAAGCAAGGGCACGACATGGCCCAAGCAAGGTAAGCATGACCCAAGAAAAGGCAAGCAGGGCACGACAGGCCCAAGCAAGGCAAAGCATGACCCAAGAAAGGCAAGCAAGGGCACGACATGGCCCAAGAAAGGCAAGCAAGGGCAGGACATGGCCCAAGCAAGGCAAGGCATGACCCAAGAAAGGTAAGCAAGGGCACGACATGGCCCAAACAAGGTAAACATGACCCAAGAAAGGTAAGCAAGGGCACGACATGCCCAAACAAGGTAAGCAAGACCCAAGAAAGGTAAGCAAGGGCACGACATGGCCCCAGCAAGGCAAGGCATGACCCAAGAAAGGTAAGCAAGGGCACGACATGGCCCAAGCAAGGTAAGCATGACCCAAAGAAAGGTAAGCAAGGGCACGACATCGCCCAAGCAAGGCAAGGCATGACCCAAGAAAGGTAAGCAAGGGAACGACATGGCCCAAGCAAGGCAAGGCATGACCAAGAAAAAGGTAAGCAAGGGCACGACATGGCCCAAGCAAGGTAAGCATGACCCAAGAAAGGTAAGCAAGGGCACGATAGGCCCAAACAAGGCAAGGCATGACTAAAGAAAGTAAGAAAGGGCACGACATGGCCCAAGCAAGGTAAGCATGACCCAAGAAAGGTAAGCAAGGCACGACATGGCCCAAGCAAGGCAAGGCATGACCCAAGAAAGGTATGCAAGGGCACGACATGTCCCAAGCAAGGCAAGGCATGACCCAAGAAAGGTAAGCATGGGCACGACATGGCCCAAGCAAGGCAAGGCATGACCTAAGAAAGGTAAGCAAGGGTACGACATGGCCCAAGCAAGGTAGCATGACCCAAGAAAGGTAAGCAAGGGCACGACATGGCCCAAGCAAGGTAAGCATCACCCAAGAAAGGTAAGCAAGGGCACGACATGGCCCAAGCAAGGTAAGCAAGACCCGAGAAAGGTAAGCAAGGGCACAACATGGCCCAAGCAAGGCAAAGCATGACCCAAGAAAGGTAAGCATGACCCAAGCAAGGTAAGGCATGACCCAAGAAAGGTAAGCAAGGGCACGACATGGCCCAAGCAAGGTACGCATGACCCAAGAAAGGTAAGCAAGGGCACGACATGGCCCAAGCAAGGCAAGGCATGACCCAAGAAAGGTAAGCAAGGGCACGACATGGCTCAAGCAAGGTAAGCATGACCCAAGAAAGGTAAGCAAGGGCACGACATGGCCCAAGCAGGTAAGCATGACCCAAGAAAGGTAAGCAAGGGCACGACATGGCCCAAGCAAGGCAGGCATGACCCAAGAAAGGTAAGCAAGGGCACGACATGCCCCATACAAGGTAAGCAAGACCCAAGAAAGGTAAGCAAGGGCAGGACATGGCCCAAGCAAGGCAAGGCATGACCCAAGAAAGGTAAGCAAGGGCACGACATGGCCCAAACAAGGTAAGCATGACCCAAGAAAGGTAAGCAAGGGCACGACATGGCCCAAAACAGGTAAGCAAGACCCAAAGAAGGTAAGCAAGGGCACGACATGGCCCAAGCAAGGCAAGGCATGACCCAAGAAAGGTAAGCAAGGGCACGACATGGCCAAGCAAGGTAAGCATGACCAAGAAAGGTAAGCAAGGGCACGACATGGCCCAAACAAGGTAAGCAAGACCCAAGAAAGGTAAGCAAGGGCACGACATGGCCCCAAGCAAGGCAAGGCCTGACCCAAGAAAGGTAAGCAAGGGCACGACATGGACCAAGCAAGGTAAGCATGACCCAAGAAAGGTAAGCAAGGGCACGACATCGCCCAAGCAAGGCAAGGCATGACCCAAGAAAGGTAAGCAAGGGAACGACATGGCCCAAGCAAGGCAAGGCAGACCCAAGAAAGGTAAGCAAGGCACGACATGGCCCAAGCAGGTAAGCAGACCCAAGAAAGGTAAGCAAGGGCACGACATGGCCCAAGCAAGGTAAGCATGACCCAAGAAAGGTAAGCAAGGGCACGACATGGCCCAAACAAGGCAAGGCATGACCCAAGAAAGGTAAGAAAGGGCACGACATGGCCCAAGCAAGGTAAGCATGACCAAGAAAGGTAAGCAAGGCACGACATGGCCCAAGCAAGGCAAGGCATGACCCAAGAAAGGTAGCAAGGGCACGACATGGCCCAAACAAGGTAAGCATGACCCAAGAAAGGTAAGCAAGGGCACGCCATGCCCAAGCAAGGCAAGAAAGGGCAAGTCGTGGCAAAGAAAGGCATGTAAGGGCAAGTCGTGGCAAGGCATGGCCCAAGCAAGGTAAGCAAGGGAAAGTCGTGGCAAAGAAGGCAAGAGGAAGGCATGGCAAGGCATATCCCAAGCAAGGTAAGCAAAGAAAGGTGTTACGGTTCGATTGACGAAGTATTTCGGGGGATGACGGTTGTGGAATTGGCCTGCGACACGGCCATAGTACCGACTTGACCTTGAGTTTTCGTTGTTCAGAAAAAAAAATCCAACGATGCATTGAGGGAATTTTTCGGCTCCGTAAAGTCGGGGGATGACGGTGGTGGATTTGGCCCGCAATACGGCTAACGTCCCGACTTGACCTCGTTTTTTTCGTATGCCGCAATGGTCCCGCGGTCGTCTCTCGGATGGGTTAGCGGAGGGGAGTTTGGGACTTGTCGAACGGATGGGGTCTGTTCTTGCGGGCAGCGGACCGAGCAGCCCACGAGCGCGGACTAAAATCTAGTTGACGTCGTCCTTCGAACAAACCTCGTAGGTATTGTAGGGGAGCTTGGGAATCCATGATCGGATGCGGTGTGTTCTAGTGTGCGGGCAACGGACCAAGAAGCACACAAGAGCATACTAAATCTCGTCGTCGTTCCTTCGAGCAAACCTGGAACGGGTAATATAGTCGAGGGGAGCTTGGGCCTCGATGACCGGATTCGGACTGTTCTTGTGTGCGGGCAGAGGACCAAGCAGCACACTAGAGAGCGGACTAAATCTCGTCGTCGATCTTTGAACAAACCTCTTGTCCCTTTTGGCTTTAGTGTGCTAATGTTTCCGAAACTCGATGCGGACCGTTCCCGGATGCGGGCGATATCAAGCGGCATGTGGGTGCAGTCCAATTCTAGTTGACGTTGTGTTAGCTAACCTTAGCCAGTGTTGTCCCGCCTCGATTTGTTTGTTTCTTTCACGTCAAACGGTGCTAGTCGGGGGACATCTAGCCCATCCTTGCGGCCACTTTGTGGTCGTGGGATGCAAGCTCGTTGTTTCTTGGCCAAGCGGTACGCTACGCGTGTGAGTGGTGTTTGGTTTTTTTAGCTGGCGGGCTCCGTGAACCGCACGCCGATAAACCTCTTCAGTGTTTGCTCCAAGTGCTATACAGGCCTTGGGCGAGTGATGGTTTTCTGTGTTGCATTCCTAACGATCGCATTGACATGGACCAAGGGCATGGCATCCATAAGCACGCAAGGGAAAGGCATGGCCCAAGGCACAACAATCGGACCCAAGGCATGGCCCAAGGCAAACGATCGGACCACATGCACATAATGACCACTATGAATGAATTTTCCCGAAAACTTTCCAAAAATAGCAACCCGGGACCACACGGGCACCCCCCGAGGTCCCAAAATAAAAAATTTCAACACCAATGTTTTCTATATATATTTATATGTCTTTTCCTATTTTTTCGGATTTTTTGGGATTTTTTTGAATTTTTTGGGATTTTCCCCGTTTTTACCCCTAAAATAGCAACCCGGGACCACACGGGCACCCCCCTAGGTCCAAAAATAAAAAATTTCAACACCAATAATTTTTTGGGATTTTTTTGAATTTTTTGGGATTTTTTGGGATTTTTTGGGATTTTTTTGAGATTTTTTTGAATTTTTTCCCTTATTTTCCAGTTTTTAACCCCTATTTTCCCTATTTTCGGAAAACAAAAATAATTTTTTTGAAAAAAAAAATCATGAAAATTAAGCTTAATGCCATATAGGTTTTCCAACAAAAAAAAACGGGGCTTATTATGACAAAAACACAAGTTTTGAGCCATTATATTTACTGTCACTTTGGTGTTCACTAGGAAAATTTAGCTAATTCAAATAAACCTCTATAGAGGGGGAGGGGTGAGAGTGGAAGGATGGATGGTCAAGGTGGCTTAAAACTCTCTTGTGGGCACCGTTGGGCACCGTTGGCATGGTCGGCCCCCCTACGACACTACACATGCCCATGACATTAAAGGATTGAAAATTTTGGATCATTCGACGGATTGAACGGCATATATTTTGTCCGAGACCCGATTTGACGCGAAAAATATTTTTTTGAAAAAAAAAAAAAATCAAAAAAATTCTAAAAAAATTCAAAAAAAATTAAAAAAAAATTTTTTGAAAAAAAAATTTGTTGGCTCTAAGCAAGGGCACGACATGGCCCAAGCAAGGCAGGTATGACCCAAGAAAGGCAAGCATAGGGCCTGTTACATGGCCCAAGCAAAGCAATGCATGACCCAAGAAAGGCAAGCAAGGCACGACATGGCCCAAG
>NW_026614405.1:0-59975 GCF_020520425.1 Spinacia oleracea | reverse complement strand
TAAGAATGAAGGAAATAATGCCCTTGGTCCAAGTATGCATTCTATGTTAAGTCTAATAAATGCGGTTCAGTATTAATTAACAAGTTAATAATCAGTGAGATCAAGTGAGCTGAATGCCTAGCTAGAGGCCGCTTCAGTTCAAGTGGAATAATGATATTAATCCACAGCTTACTCTTGACTGAACCCGTAGGGTCACACAAATAGTACGTAAACGGATCAAGTATTTAATGGCATTAAATACTCCATCTATGAATATTCGGAACCGACGGATCTTGGTTTCAGTGGGAGCTAAGATCGTCACAGGCAAGAAATGAATACTCCGGAAACGATGATATTGCCGGAAAAGGAAATATGGATCGTATCGGAAATATGAATATTATCCAAGTCGTAGATGTTGCCGGAAACGGAAACATGGACTGTCGGAAAATATTATTGGAAATGGAAATATTACCAGAATCGGAAATATTGCCGGAAACGGAAATATTGTCAGAATCGGAAATATTGCGGAATCGGAAAATAATTCCGGAACGGAAAATTAAATATTTGTTCGAAACGGAAATTAATTCCGGAATCGAAATATTAAATATTGTTCGTATCGGAAATAGATTCGGAAATGGAATTAATCGGAAGCGTATCGTACGAATTAGCATCGGACGAGGCCTGCCGGACGAAGGCCCAGCACGAAGCCAGGCCATCGCCCAGCAAGCACGCACGCCACAAGCCCAGCGCGGCCAAGGCCACAGATGCGTGGGCGTGCTGCGTGGGCTGCAGCGCCGAACGCATGGGTCGCCCTTGTGGCTGCCGTGTGTGTGTGAGTTTGTGCTCATGCGTGATTCCTGAATTAAAGAGTCAGTGTATGATTAAATTTCTATTCCTAATTGGATAAATTAATTAATAGAATTCATGTAGGATTCTAATTCCAATTAATTCGTATCCTACTAGGATTACGATTCCTTTCCATAACTCTATAAATAAAGGCCTAGGGGTCATAATTTATATACAAGTTTCAAAGTATTCAAAAGGAGTTTTTGAGAGAAAATTACAACACATCTTGCTATAAAAGTGCCGAATTTTATAGTACCTTAAGGGCGATTCTAGTTGGTCAATCTTAAGGCGGATCCGGACGTGCTGTGGACTATCTACGGAGGGACGACACTTGGAGTCCTAAAGACTTGTTCTTGTTCGGTTCGGGCGCAGCTAGGGAGGCACGCAACAAAGAGTATGCATCTAATTATGCTAAATATTATGTGTAAATAATATGTTTCCTGGGTTATGGTTGTTTCCGCATGATTATGTAAATGTCATATGTATCATAACCTAACAGTGGTATCACGAGCCCCTTATTATTTTCATAATCTAAATTGCATGAACATGGTTAAATATTACAAATTTGCAAGAATTAAAAGGGGGATTAATTTTCGTAATTGTTATTAATTGCAAATTGCGTTTATTTAATTATATGTACGCAGTTTTCGGCAGTTTCTTCATTACTCATCCGAATTGAGTGATTTTTGTGTCAATTCCGCATGTAAAAGGCATTCTAAAATTTTGACAAAAAATAGTATTTTTCTGCCGAACCCAGAATTCTCAAATTCGAAGCCTAACTATGACTTTTCGAAGGTTTTAGTTTTTCGAATGCAAATTTCGTAAATTTAAGATGTTAAATTAAATATTTGCGATTCTTGTTGATAAATCTTGAATTTTTGATTGACCTACTGCATATGTTTAACAAGTTTGAATGCCTAGTCTTGTTAATTATGCAATCTAATTTGTAATTATGATTAATTTGTTGAAAATTAGAATAATTTAGAATTAATTTGATTTTCATAATTAATTGTAATTTAATTAGAAACCTATGATTAAAAACACCATAAAAATTGTAAATTTACGATAAATTTTAAATTTTTATGACCTAGACTTGAATCCATATCAATCGGAAATCAATTGGATAATAAATTTTCGATTTTTCGCCCTAAAATTATGAAATTAATAATATTATTAATTTGTCATTATTTTAAATATAAATTTTAAATTTTTATGCGATTCGTTCATATAACTTGCACGCACGAAGCAATGGACGCTTCGTGTTACCCTTAAGGGTGTTGTATAATGCGGGCATGCGACGACGAGCAAGGGAGCTCGTCGCCCGTGCGGCACGAATGCAATGAGCAAGGGCGTAGTGCACGAGCACAAGGCAGCAGCCCTGCCTTGTGTCGTGTGCACGAGCAATGAACGAATGGGCATGGGCGAAGGGCGAGCCAGGCAGTCGCGTGTGGGCAGCAAGCGAGCTGCGCCACAACGCGCGCTGCCTCGCACAAGTGCGCGCAGCCTCGCGCGCAGCGAGCGCAAGCTCGCGTGCCACGAGCGCTGCGCCCAGCACTGCTCGCGCGCGCGCAGCGCGCGATGTCGCTCGCCCAGCGAGCGATGTCGCGCACCAGCGAGCGATGGCTCGCGCCAGCGAGCGATGGCTCGCGCGCACAGCGCGCGATGTCGCGCCCAGCGAGCGATGTCGCGCCCCAGCGAGCGATGGCTCGCGCACAGCGAGCGAGCCAGCGCGCCCAGCGAGCGATCTCGCGCGCGCACTGCGAGCGATAGCTCGCGTGCGATGGGCGCTGTGCGGAGGCTTGCGATAGGAAGCAGCAGCTATGCGACGAGCGCATGGGCTGCGCGCACATGGCCAGCAATGGCTGTGTGCGTACGGCCCATGGGCGTGCAACGCGTAGGGTGTTTGCGTTACGATTAGATCGTTTTGAATGTTTAATTTGAAAATTTCAGTTCACGTAATTTTAATTAATTTTAAAATTAATAATTTGAATTATTTCTTGGATTTTAATTTTGAATATTATAATTATAATAAATGGAATTTATTCTAATTATTTACTAAAATTAAAATCATGAATTAATTTAAATGCGACTGAAATTAAATTAAATTTTTGGATTCAATTATAAATTTATATGAGCTTTAAATTTTAATTAAATTTGTATGTTTCCGGTTAGACTAGAAATACAATTTTATGTTTAAAATTAGTAAAGCATATGAATTTATTGGTTTAAGTGGGAGCGCTTTTTAGTCATAAACTCTTGATTAGGTCTACAAATCCTTAAGGTTAAAACAACTTGATTAGAATTAATAAGGACTGAATAATTGGTAGATTATTGGTGCCCTTGATTAATTGCTGCAAATGTTTACGTGATGCATAATGTGTTTTACTAACCAGCTATGTGGGCCATTCATGATAATGAATGGGTGAATGGTATATATTGTATATGTACTGTTTTGCAGGTTATGAAGTGACTAGTATGGCCCAAATAGGATAGAAAATATGGTCTGCGTACCATTAATTTGAATGTAATTGGTCTAAAGTACCAAAGTTATTTTTCAATTCAAATATGGTCTGCGTACCATCAAATAGTTGTAATTAGTTATAGCTTATCCTATTTGAAGAAAATGGTGCCTCCCACGGAGATTTTCAAGACGGACTTTGAAGTCAAAGCTTCAAGATGAAGTCGGGCCATACTAGATCACAAATATCTTATGCATGTTTTAAGTTATTTATTGCTTTAAATATGTCTTAAAATGCATGAGATCAAAAGCTTGATTATGTTGCATGATTAAGGATTTTAGTTCACTTAAAATCTAACCAACATAGTAAGAGCCTTAAGTTCCAAACTTAAAAATTGAGTTAAAAGGTGCCATGCCAAAATATACACTTGCTTGGATATCCTTTACATCAATCTAGTAATAGTTTTCGCTCAGCGAGGTGTTACTTATTGGTCCTAAAGGGGCAAGGTACACAAATAATTGTGAGTACATGTTAGTTTTGGTGAAACTCAACGATATAAGTAAGGAGTCCTTTTATGTCGTGGCAAATTCGATAGGTTTACCTAATAAGTTCTTAGACGTACCTATCAACCAAGAATAGTTTCTAGACTATTAGCAAAAGGCTTTTGCTTACCTAAGATGTTCTAGGATTAAGTCGACAAACTGTGCTTAGTTCTTCAATGATTTTAGGATCTTGGAATCATTTTATTCACACCTGCCGGAACACATAACTTGAATAAAATGCTTAATAAACATTGAATTATGCATGTATGCTAGAATTTAAGTTTATTAAGAGAAACTGTGAATGGTTATTTATTTGTTTATTCTTTTCAATTGTAGTTTTTAATATGGCAAACAACAATTCATTCAACATTCGATCAATTCTCGAAAAGGAGAAGTTGAACGGGAAAAACTTCCTTGACTGGCAAAGGAACTTGCAAATAGTTCTTATGCAGGAAGAAAAGGAGTATGTCCTAGATGAGGCGATGCCCGAAGCTCCAGGCGACGGGGTCACTCAGGCAGCCCTCAATCGTTGGATTGATGCCAACAAGGATGTGAAATGTCTAATGCTCGCCACCATGAGTGCGGATCTGCAGAAAACGTTCATCAACTCAGATGCTTTCACAATCATCAGTGAGTTGAAGAACATGTTCCAAGATCTGGCTCGAGTCGAAAGATTCGAGACTCATAGGCAAATTCTTGAGACCAAGCTTAAGAAAGGCGAGCCCGTAAGTCCACATGTTCTCAAAATGATTGGACTCATTGAGAATATGAGTCGGCTGGATCAGCAATTTTCTCAGGAAATGGCTATAGACACCATCCTCCATTCTCTTCATAGCGGGTATGATCAGTTCAAACTGAACTACAGTATGAATAGTCTGGACAAAACGCTCACTGAGCTTCACGGTATGCTGAAGACCGCTGAAAAGACGCTCAAAAGTGATAAGCAGGATGTGCTTATGGTGCGTGGGGGCAAGTTCAAGAAATCTGGAAAGAAGAGGAATGCTAAGAAAGGTGGCAACAAGGCCAGCCCAACTAAGCAAACTGGCGCCAAATCTGCAAAGAGGAAGGTCAGTCAACCCACTTCTGAATCCGAATGCTTCTACTGCAAGAAGAAGGGGCATTGGAAGAGAGATTGCTTGAAGCTAAAGGAAGATCAGAAGAACGGAACAGTCGTTCCATCTTCAGGTATTTTCGTTATAGACTGTATACTTGCTAATTCAACTTCTTGGGTATTAGATACAGGTTGTGGCTCACACTTATGTTCCAATCCACAGGGACTAAGAAGAAGTAGAAAGTTAAGCAAGGGTGAAGTCGACCTACGAGTGGGAAATGGAGCACGGATTGCTGCATTAGCTGTAGGAACTTACTATTTGTCGTTGCCCTCCGGGCTAGTTTTGGAACTGGAAGAATGTTTCCATGTTCCAAGTCTTACTAAAAACATCATTTCAGTTTCTTGCTTAGATGCTAAGGGATTTTCCTTTATAATAAAAGACAATAGTTGTTCGTTTTATTTTAAAGAGATGTTTTATGGATCTGCTAGATTAGTCAATGGACTTTATTTATTAGATCACGACAAACAAGTATATAACATAAATACCAAAAAGGCCAAAAAGGATGATTCAGATCTCACCTATCTGTGGCATTGTCGATTAGGCCATATAAACTTGAAACGCTTAGAAAGACTTCAAAGGAAGGAATTCTAGAACCATTTGACTTAGAGGATTATGGTAAATGCGAATCATGTTTACTTGGCAAAATGACAAAGCAACCTTTCTCTAAAGTTGGAGAAAGAGCAAATGAACTATTGGGTTTAATCCATACAGATGTATGTGGACCAATGAGTACAAATGCTAGAGGTGGTTTCAGCTACTTTATCACTTTCACTGATGACTTCAGTAGGTATGGTTATGTCTACCTAATGAAGCATAAGTCTGAATCCTTTGACAAATTCAAGGAATTTCAGAGTGAAGTAGAGAATCAATTAGGCAAGAAGATTAAGGCACTGCGGTCTGATAGAGGCGGTGAATATCTGAGCTATGAATTTGATGACCATCTGAAAGAATGTGGAATTCTATCAGAATTGACTCCTCCTGGAACACCACAATGGAACGGTGTGTCAGAACGGAGGAACAGAACCTTGCTAGACATGGTCAGGTCAATGATGGGTCAGGCCGAACTTCCATTAGAATTTTGGGGACATGCACTAAATACAGCTGCACTCACTATAAATAGAGCTCCGTCTAAAGCTGTCGAAAAGACTCCATACGAATTATGGTTTGGAAAGCCTCCAAATGTGTCTTTTCTTAAGATTTGGGGATGTGAAGTATACGTCAAACGATTAATTTCAGACAAACTTCATCCAAAATCTGACAAATGTATCCTTGTGGGCTATCCAAAGGAAACAAAGGGGTATTACTTCTACAATACATCTGAGAACAAAGTGTTTGTTGCTCGAGATGGTGTCTTTTTGGAGAAGGATCACATTTCCAAAATGACAAGTGGGAGAAAAGTAGACCTCGAAGAAATTCGAGTCGAACAACAAACTCTAGAGAATGCTCAAGATGACATTCAGGATGAAACTCAGAGATCTTTAGAAGAATCTGGTGAGAATCATGGTCAATCTAGAAATGTTACCCCGCGTAGATCGCAAAGATATAGATCTCAACGGAAAGGTACTTAGGTATTTTGACGAACGAGAGCTATGACGTTCTATTACTTGAAAGTGATGAACCTGCGACTTACAAGCAAGCTATGACGAGCCCTAGCTCCAAGCAATGGCAAGAAGCCATGCAATCTGAATTAGACTCCATGTCTGAAAACCAAGTATGGGATTTGGTCGATTTGCCAGATGGCTACCAAGCCATTGGAAGCAAATGGGTTTTCAAACTGAAAAAGGACAAGGATGGAAACTTGAAGTTTTCAAAGCTAGATTGGTTGCAAAAGGTTACAGGCAAGTCCACGGTGTGGATTACGATGAAACCTTTTCACCAGTTGCAATGCTAAAGTCTATTCGAATAATGTTAGCAATCGCTGCATATTACGATTACGAAATATGGCAGATGGATGTCAAAACTGCTTTCTTAAACGGCGTTTTAACAGAAACTGTGTTTATGACACAGCCTGAAGGTTTTGAGGATCCAAAGAATGCTAAAAAGGTATGCAAGCTAAAGAAGTCAATCTACGGATTGAAGCAGGCATCCAGGAGCTGGAATATACGTTTTGATGAAGCAGTCAGTGACTTTGGTTTCATCAAGAACGCGGACGAATCTTGTGTATACAAGAAGGTCAGTGGGAGCAAAATTGCTTTCCTAGTATTATATGTCGACGACATATTGCTTATCGGAAATGACATTCCTATGTTGAACTCTGTCAAGATTTGGCTTGGGAAATGTTTTTCGATGAAGGATCTAGGAGAAGCACAGTACATATTGGGCATCAAGATTTACAGAGATAGATCTAAAAAGATGATTGGACTTAGTCAAAGCACTTATATCAATAAGGTGCTTGATAGGTTCAAGATGGCGGACTCCAAGCGAGGCTACCTACCCATGTCTCATGGAATGACTCTAAGCAAGACTCAGTGCCCAAAAACACTTGATGAGCGTAGACGAATGAATGGGATTCCATATGCATCATTGATTGGTTCAATAATGTATGCTATGATATGTACACGCCCGGATGTTGCGTACGCACTCAGTGCTACGAGCAGATACCAGTCAGACCCAGGAGAGGCGCATTGGACTGCTGCCAAGAACATTCTGAAGTACCTGAAAAGGCACAAAGATGACTTCCTGGTCTATGGTGGAGATGATGAATTAATTGTTAAAGGCTATACGGACGCAAGTTTCCAAACCGACAAAGATGATTTCAGATCACAGTCTGGGTTTGTCTTCTGCCTCAACGGAGGAGCAGTAAGCTGGAAAAGTGCTAAGCAAAGCACCATTGCGGATTCTACAACTGAAGCGGAGTACATTGCTGCACATGAAGCAGCAAAGGAAGCTATATGGCTAAGGAAGTTCATAGGAGAACTTGGTGTAGTCCCCTCCATTAAAGGACCAATAGCCCTGTATTGTGATAATAACGGAGCTATTGCACAGGCAAAAGAGCCTAGACACCACCAGAGAGTCAAGCATGTACTTCGTAGATTTCACCTTCTACGAGAGTTCGTTGAAAGAAAAGAAGTCGAGATAAGCAAAATTGGAACTGATGACAACATATCAGATCCATTAACTAAACCTCTGCCGCAAGCGAAGCACAACTCGCACACTGCAGCTATGGGAATCAAGCATATTGGAGAATGGCTTTGATGTCTCTGTTTAATGTTTTAAAGTTTTAGAGTTTAAATCTTTGTAAAACATTATTGGTTAATCATTCACAATAAATGAAAGGAATTCATTTTTCCATTTAATTTGTGGTTTATTAAATGATGAGTCCCTTCAACTTGACGATATATTCAAGATAGACTGTCAGGACCAGTCCTGTGACTAAGAAATGTCTATCAAGTGAACTTGAATGTCAAAGGTTGAAAATGGTCCCTAATCGGAGTTTTCTATAAAATTGGACGCATAGAAAACGTTAGACGATTAGAATGCAAGATGACTAGTAGTTCTGTTTCTTGAACTATGTGGACATGGCAATGTCATAATCATTTGCATAGATACTTACTTTGGGAAGACTAGTATCGGACAAGACCTATGAAACTTTACTGTAAGAGATGAAAGTCTGTCATAAGTAAATTTCATTAAATTATTAGACACTAAATCCTCAATACCTGAGTGATTTGAGATTACTGTTTGAGAACTGGTTGCTTTGACGTTGACCAACCGTCGCACCGTAAAAGGAGGCTATAAAGGCAACGCTCAGGTAATCACCTATCAAACGAAGTCTAATCTCAAGATCGCAAGATTGGGATTGTCCTCCATAAATCGGGATGAGATGCTTAAAAGTTGTACAAGGCCACTCGGAGAGCTAGAAACTGTGAAATGCATGGCCGTGCTCGGATGAATCATAGGCTATGATTATCTGTTTATTTGATCAGTTGAACTCTGAAACCGAGGAACACCTCTGGACATAATAAGGATGACAACTCTTACCTTATGTTCAAGAGCAAGCATCGAGCGACAAAGGAATTAGGAAATGCACACTTGTCCCTAAGGACAAGTGGGAGACTGAAGGAAATAATGCCCTTGGTCCAAGTATGCATTCTATGTTAAGTCTAATAAATGCGGTTCAGTATTAATTAACAAGTTAATAATTCAGTGAGATCAAGTGAGCTGAATGCCTAGCTAGAGGCCGCTTCAGTTCAAGTGGAATTAATGATATTAATCCACAGCTTACTCTTGACTGAACCCGTAGGGTCACACAAATAGTACGTAAACGGATCAAGTATTTAATGGCATTAAATACTCCATCTATGAATATTCGGAACCGACGGATCTTGGTTTCAGTGGGAGCTAAGATCGTCACAGGCAAGAAATGAATACTCCGGAAACGATGATATTGCCGGAAACGGAAATATGGATCGTATCGGAAATATGAATATTATCCAAGTCGTAGATGTTGCCGGAAACGGAAACATGGTACGTATCGGAAAATATTATTGGAAATGGAAATATTACCAGAATCGGAAATATTGCCGGAAACGGAAATATTGTCAGAATCGGAAATATTGCCGGAATCGGAAAATAATTCCGGAAACGGAAATATTAAATATTTGTTCGAAACGGAAATTAATTCCGGAATCGGAAATATTAAATATTGTTCGTATCGGAAATAGATTCCGGAAATGGAAATTTAATCGGAAGCGTATCGTACGAATTAGCATCGGACGAGGCCTGCCGGACGAAGGCCCAGCACGAAGCCAGGCCATCGCCCAGCAAGCACGCACGCCACAAGCCCAGCGCGCGCCAAGGCCACGGATTCGTGGGCCCTTGCTGCGTGGGCTGCAGCTCGCACGCATGGGCAGCCTTGTGGCTGCCGTGTGTGTGTGAGTTTGTGCTCATGCGTGATTCCTGAATCTGCAAGAGTCAGTGTATGATTAAATGTCTATTCCTAATTGGATAAATTAATTAAATAGAATTCATGTAGGATTCTAATTCCAATTAATTCGCATCCTACTAGGATTACGATTCCTTTTCCATAACTCTATAATAAAGGCCTAGGGGTCATAATTTATATACAAGTTTCAAAGTATTCAAAAGTGAGTTTTTGAGAGAAAATTAAAACACATCTTGCTCATAAAAGTGCCGAATTTTCTAGTACCTTAAGGGCGATTCTAGTTGGTCAATCTTAAGGCGGATCCGGACGTGCTGTGGACTATCTACGGAGGGACGACATTGGAGTCCTAAAAGACTTGTTCTTGTTCGGTTCGGGCGCAGCTAGGGAGGGCACGCAACAAAGAGTATGCATCTAATTATGCTATATGATTATGTGTAAATAATATGATTCCTGGGTTAATGGTTGTTTCCGCATGATTTATGTAAATGTCATATGTATCATAACCTAACAAGCAAGGGCACGACATGGCCCAAGCAAGGTAAGCATGACCCAAGAAAGGCAAGCAAGGGCACGACTTGGCCCAAGCAAGGCAAGGCATGACCCAAGAAAGGTAAGCAAGGGCACGACATGGCACAAGCAAGGCAAGGCATGACCCAAGAAAGATAAGCAAGGGCACGACATGGCCCAAGCAAAGGAAGCATGACCCAAGAAAGGTAAGCAAGGGCACGACATGGCCCAAGCAAGGCAAGGCATGACCCAAGAAAGGCAAGCAAGGCCACGACATGGCCCAAGCAAGGCAAGGCATGACCCAAGAAAGGTAAGCAAGGGCACGACATGGCCCAAGCAAGGCAAGGCATGACCCAAGATAGGTAAGCAAGGGCACGACATGGCCAAGCAAGGCAAGGCATGACCAAGAAAGGTAAGCAAGGGCACGACATGGCCCAAGCAAGGTAAGCATGACCCAAGAAAGGTAAGCAAGGGCACGACATGGCCCAAGCAAGGCAAGGCATGACCCAAGAAAGGTAAGCAAGGGCACGACATGGCCCAAGCAAGGCAAGGCATGACCCAAGAAAGGTAAGCAAGGGCACGACATGGCCCAAGCAAGGCAAGGCATGACCCAAGAAAGGTAAGCAAGGGCACGACATGGCCCAAGCAAGGTAAGCATGACCCAAGAAAGGTAAGCAAGGGCACGACATGGCCCAAGCAAGGCAAGCATGACCCAAGAAAGGTAAGCAAGGGCACGACATGGCCCAAGCAAGGCAAGCATGACCCAAGAAAGGTAAGCAAGGGCACGACATGGCCCAAGCAAGGCAAGGCATGACCAAGAAAGGTAAGCAAGGGCACGACATGGCCCAAGCAAGGTAAGCATGACCCAAGAAAGGTAAGCAAGGGCACGACATGGCCCAAGCAAGGCAAGGCATGACCCAAGAAAGGTAAGCAAGGGCACGACATGGCCCAAGCAAGGCAAGGCATGACCCAAGAAAGGTAAGCAAGGGCACGACATGGCCCAAGCAAGGCAAGGCATGACCCAAGAAAGGTAAGCAAGGGCACGACATGGCCCAAGCAAGGCAAGGCATGACCCAAGCAAGGTAAGGCATGACCCAAGCAAGGTAAGCATGACCCAAGCAAGGTAAGGCATGACCCAAGAAAGGTAAGCAAGGGCACGACATGGCCCAAGCAAGGCAAGGCATGACCCAAGAAAGGTAAGCAAGGGCACGACATGGCCCAAGCAAGGCAAGCATGACCCAAGAAAGGTAAGCAAGGGCACGACATGGCCCAAGCAAGGCAAGGCATGACCCAAGAAAGGTAAGCAAGGGCACGACATGGCCCAAGCAAGGTAAGCAAGGGCACGACATGGCCCAAGCAAGGCAGGCATGACCCAAGAAAGGTAAGCAAGGGCACGACATGGCCCAAGCAAGGCAAGGCATGACCCAAGAAAGGTAAGCAAGGGCACGACATGGCCCAAGCAAGGCAAGGCATGACCCAAGAAAGGTAAGCAAGGGCACGACATGGCCCAAGCAAGGCAAGGCATGACCCAAGAAAGGTAAGCAAGGGCACGACATGGCCCAAGCAAGGGAAGCATGACCCAAGAAAGGTAAGCAAGGGCACGACATGGCCCAAGCAAGGCAAGGCATGACCCAAGAAAGGTAAGCAAGGGCACGACATGGCCCAAGCAAGGTAAGCATGACCCAAGAAAGGTAAGCAAGGGCACGACATGGCCCAAGCAAGGCAAGGCATGACCCAAGAAAGGTAAGCAAGGGCACGACATGGCCCAAGCAAGGAAGCATGACCCAAGAAAGGCAAGCAAGGGCACGACATGGCCCAAGCAAGGCAAGGCATGACCCAAGAAAGGTAAGCAAGGGCACGACATGGCCCAAGCAAGGCAAGGCATGACCCAAGAAAGGTAAGCAAGGGCACGACATGGCCCAAGCAAGGCAAGGCATGACCCAAGAAAGGTAAGCAAGGGCACGACATGGCCCAAGCAAGGCAAGGCATGACCCAAGCAAGGTAAGGCATGACCCAAGCAAGGAGCATGGCCCAAGCAAGGTAAGGCATGACCAAGAAAGGTAAGCAAGGGCACGACATGGCCCAAGCAAGGCAAGCATGACCCAAGAAAGGTAAGCAAGGGCACGACATGGCCCAAGCAAGGCAAGCATGACCCAAGAAAGGTAAGCAAGGGCACGACATGGCCCAAGCAAGGCAAGGCATGACCCAAGAAAGGTAAGCAAGGGCACGACATGGCCCAAGCAAGGTAAGCAAGGGCACGACATGGCCCAAGCAAGGCAAGGCATGACCCAAGAAAGGTAAGCAAGGGCACGACATGGCCCAAGCAAGGCAAGGCATGACCCAAGAAAGGTAAGCAAGGGCACGACATGGCCCAAGCAAGGCAAGGCATGACCCAAGAAAGGTAAGCAAGGGCACGACATGGCCCAAGCAAGGCAAGGCATGACCCAAGAAAGGTAAGCAAGGGCACGACATGGCCCAAGCAAGGTAAGCATGACCCAAGAAAGGTAAGCAAGGGCACGACATGGCCCAAGCAAGGCAAGGCATGACCCAAGAAAGGTAAGCAAGGGCACGACATGGCCCAAGCAAGGCAAGCATGACCCAAGAAAGGTAAGCAAGGGCACGACATGGCCCAAGCAAGGCAAGGCATGACCCAAGAAAGGTAAGCAAGGGCACGACATGGCCCAAGCAAGGTAAGGCATGACCCAAGCAAGGTAAGGCATGACCCAAGCAAGGTAAGCATGACCCAAGCAAGGTAAGGCATGACCCAAGAAAGGTAAGCAAGGGCACGACATGGCCCAAGCAAGGTAAGCATGACCCAAGAAAGGTAAGCAAGGGCACGACATGGCCCAAACAAGGTAAGCAAGACCCAAGAAAGGTAAGCAAGGGCACGACATGGCCCAAGCAAGGCAAGGCATGACCCAAGAAAGGTAAGCAAGGGCACGACATGGCCCAAGCAAGGTAAGCAAGGGCACGACATGGCCCAAGCAAGGCAAGGCATGACCCAAGAAAGGTAAGCAAGGGCACGACATGTCCCAAGCAAGGCAAGGCATGACCCAAGAAAGGTAAGCAAGGGCACGACATGGCCCAAGCAAGGCAAGGCATGACCCAAGAAAGGTAAGCAAGGGCACGACATGGCCCAAGCAAGGCAAGGCATGACCCAAGAAAGGTAAGCAAGGGCACGACATGGCCCAAGCAAGGGAAGCATGACCCAAGAAAGGTAAGCAAGGGCACGACATGGCCCAAGCAAGGCAAGGCATGACCCAAGAAAGGTAAGCAAGGGCACGACATGGCCCAAGCAAGGTAAGCATGACCCAAGAAAGGTAAGCAAGGGCACGACATGGCCCAAGCAAGGCAAGGCATGACCCAAGAAAGGTAAGCAAGGGCACGACATGGCCCAAGCAAGGTAAGCATGACCCAAGAAAGGCAAGCAAGGGCACGACATGGCCCAAGCAAGGCAAGGCATGACCCAAGAAAGGTAAGCAAGGGCACGACATGGCCCAAGCAAGGGAAGGCATGACCCAAGAAAGGTAAGCAAGGGCACGACATGGCCCAAGCAAGGCAAGGCATGACCCAAGAAAGGTAAGCAAGGGCACGACATGGCCCAAGCAAGGTAAGGCATGACCCAAGCAAGGTAAGGCATGACCCAAGCAAGGTAAGCATGACCCAAGCAAGGTAAGGCATGACCCAAGAAAGGTAAGCAAGGGCACGACATGGCCCAAGCAAGGTAAGCATGACCCAAGAAAGGTAAGCAAGGGCACGACATGCCCCAACAAGGTAAGCAAGACCCAAGAAAGGTAAGCAAGGGCAGGACATGGCCCAAGCAAGGCAAGGCATGACCCAAGAAAGGTAAGCAAGGGCACGACATGGCCCAAGCAAGGTAAGCAAGGGCACGACATGGCCCAAGCAAGGCAAGGCATGACCCAAGAAAGGTAAGCAAGGGCACGACATGGCCCAAGCAAGGCAAGGCATGACCCAAGAAAGGTAAGCAAGGGCACGACATGGCCCAAGCAAGGCAAGGCATGACCCAAGAAAGGTAAGCAAGGGCACGACATGGCCCAAGCAAGGCAAGGCATGACCCAAGAAAGGTAAGCAAGGGCACGACATGGCCCAAGCAAGGTAAGCATGACCCAAGAAAGGTAAGCAAGGGCACGACATGGCCCAAGCAAGGCAAGGCATGACCCAAGAAAGGTAAGCAAGGGCACGACATGGCCCAAGCAAGGTAAGCATGACCCAAGAAAGGCAAGCAAGGGCACGACTTGGCCCAAGCAAGGCAAGGCATGACCCAAGAAAGGTAAGCAAGGGCACGACATGGCCCAAGCAAGGGAAGCATGACCCAAGAAAGGTAAGCAAGGGCACGACATGGCCCAAGCAAGGCAAGGCATGACCCAAGAAAGGTAAGCAAGGGCACGACATGGCCCAAGCAAGGTAAGCATGACCCAAGAAAGGCAAGCAAGGGCACGACTTGGCCCAAGCAAGGCAAGGCATGACCCAAGAAAGGTAAGCAAGGGCACGACATGGCCCAAGCAAGGCAAGGCATGACCCAAGAAAGATAAGCAAGGGCACGACATGGCCCAAGCAAAGGAAGCATGAGCCAAGAAAGGTAAGCAAGGGCACGACATGGCCCAAGCAAGGCAAGGCATGACCCAAGAAAGGCAAGCAAGGGCACGACATGGCCCAAGCAAGGCAAGGCATGACCCAAGAAAGGTAAGCAAGGGCACGACATGGCCCAAGCAAGGCAAGGCATGACCCAAGATAGGTAAGCAAGGGCACGACATGGCCAAGCAAGGCAAGGCATGACCAAGAAAGGTAAGCAAGGGCACGACATGGCCCAAACAAGGTAAGCATGACCCAAGAAAGGTAAGCAAGGGCACGACATGGCCCAAGCAAGGCAAGGCATGACCCAAGAAAGGTAAGCAAGGGCACGACATGGCCCAAGCAAGGCAAGGCATGACCCAAGATAGGTAAGCAAGGGCACGACATGGCCAAGCAAGGCAAGGCATGACCAAGAAAGGTAAGCAAGGGCACGACATGGCCCAAACAAGGTAAGCATGACCCAAGAAAGGTAAGCAAGGGCACGACATGGCCCAAGCAAGGCAAGGCATGACCCAAGAAAGGTAAGCAAGGGCACGACATGTCCCAAGCAAAGCAAGGCATGACCCAAGAAAGGTAAGCAAGGGCACGACATGGCCCAAGCAAGGCAAGGCATGACCCAAGAAAGGTAAGCAAGGGTACGACATGGCCCAAGCAAGGTAAGCATGACTCAAGAAAGGTAAGCAAGGGCACGACATGGCCCAAGCAAGGCAAACATGACCCAAGAAAGGTAAGCAAGGGCACGACATGGCCCAAGCAAGACAAGCATGACCCAAGAAAGGTAAGCAAGGGCACGACATGGCCCAAGCAAGGCAAGGCATGACCAAGAAAGGTAAGCAAGGGCACGACATGGCCCAAACAAGGTAAGCATGACCCAAGAAAGGTAAGCAAGGGCACGACATGGCCCAAGCAAGGCAAGGCATGACCCAAGAAAGGTAAGCAAGGGCACGACATGGCCCAAGCAAGGCAAGGCATGACCCAAGAAAGGTAAGCAAGGGCACGACATGGCCCAAGCAAGGCAAGGCATGACCCAAGAAAGGTAAGCAAGGGCACGACATGGCCCAAGCAAGGTAAGGCATGACGGAGTATTTCGGGGGATGACGGTTGTGGAATTGGCCTACGACACGGCCATAGTACCGACTTGACCTTGAGTTTTCGTTGTTCAGAAAAAAAAATCCAACGATGCATTGAGGGAATTTTTCGGCTCCGTAAAGTCGGGGGATGACGGTGGTGGATTTGGCCCGCAATACGGCTAACGTCCCGACTTGACCTCGTTTTTTCGTATGCCGCAATGGTCCCGCGGTCGTCTCTCGGATGGGTTAGCGGAGGGGAGTTTGGGACTTGTCGACCGGATGCGGTCTGTTCTTGCGGGCAGCGGACCGAGCAGCCCACGAGCGCGGACTAAAATCTAGTTGACGTCATCCTTCGAACAAACCTCGTAGGTATTGTAGGGGAGCTTGGGAATCCATGATCGGATGCGGTGTGTTCTAGTGTGCGGGCAACGGACCAAGAAGCACACAAGAGCATACTAAATCTCGTCGTCGTTCCTTCGAGCAAACCTGGAACGGGTACTATAGTCGAGGGGAGCTTGGGCCTCGATGACCGGATTCGAACTGTTCTTGTGTGCGGGCAGAGGACCAAGCAGCACACTAGAGAGCGGACTAAATCTCGTCGTCGATCTTTGAACAAACCTCTTGTCCCTTTTGGCTTTAGTGTGCTAATGTTTCCGAAACTCGATGCGGACCGTTCCCGGATGCGGGCGATATCAAGCGGCATGTGGGTGCAGTCCAATTCTAGTCGACGTTGTGTTAGCTAACCTTAGCCAGTGTTGTCCCGCCTCGATTTGTTTGTTTCTTTCACGTCAAACGGTGCTAGTCGGGGGACATCTAGCCCATCCTTGCGGCCACTTTGTGGTCGTGGGATGCAAGCTCGTTGTTTCTTGGCCAAGCGGTACGCTACGCGTGTGAGTGGTGTTTGGTTTTTTTAGCTGGCGGGCTCCGTGAACCGCACGCCGATAAACCTCTTCAGTGTTTGCTCCAAGTGCTATACAGGCCTTGGGCGAGTGATGGTTTTCTGTGTTGCATTCCTAACGATCGCATTGACATGGACCAAGGGCATGGCATCCATAAGCACGCAAGGGAAAGGCATGGCCCAAGGCACAACAATCGGACCCAAGGCATGGCCCAAGGCAAAACGATCGGACCACATGCACAATAATGACCACTATGAATGAATTTTCCCGAAAACTTTCCAAAAATAGCAACCCGGGACCACACGGGCACCCCCCGAGGTCCCAAAATAAAAAATTTCAACACCAATGTTTTCTATATATATTTATATGTCTTTTCCTATTTTTTCGGATTTTTTGGGATTTTTTTGAATTTTTTGGGATTTTCCCCGTTTTTACCCCTAAAATAGCAAACCGGGACCACACGGGCACCCCCCTAGGTCCAAAAATAAAAAATTTCAACACCAATAATTTTTTGGGATTTTTTTGAATTTTTTGGGATTTTTTGGGATTTTTTTGAGATTTTTTTGAATTTTTCCCTTATTTTTCCCGTTTTTACCCCTATTTTCCCTATTTTCGGAAAACAAAAATAATTTTTTGAAAAAAAAAAATCATGAAAATTAAGCTTAATGCCCATATAAGGTTTTCCAACAAAAAAAACGGGGCATTATTATGACAAAAACTCAAGTTTTGAGCCATTATTATGTTACTGTCACTTGGGTGTTCACTAGGAAAATTTAGCTAATTCAAAATAAACCTCTATAGGGGGAGGGTGAGAGTGGAAGGATGGATGGTCAAGGTTGGCTTAAAACTCTCTTGTGGGCACCGTTGGGCACCGTTGGGCATGGTCGGCCCCCCTACGACACCACACATGCCCATGACATTAGACGGATTGAAAATTTTGGATCATTCGACGGATTTGACGCATAATTTTTTGTCCGAGACCCGATTTGACGCGAAAAAAATATTTTTTGAAAAAAAAAAAAAAAAATCAAAAAAATTCTAAAAAAATTCAAAAAAAATATTTTAAAAAATTTTTTTTTGAAAAAAAATTTGTTGGCTCTAAGCAAGGGCACGACATGGCCCAAGCAAGGCAAGGTATGACCCAAGAAAGGCAAGCAAGGGCACGACATGGCCCAAGCAAAGCAATGCATGACCCAAGAAAGGCAAGCAAGGGCACGACATGGCCCAAGCAAGGCAATCCATGACCCAAGAAAGGCAAGCAAGGGCACGACATGGCCCAAGCAAGGCAAGACATGACCCAAGAAAGGCAAGCAAGGGCACGACATGGCCCAAGCAAGGCAAAGCATGACCCAAGAAAGGCAAGCAAGGGCACGACATGGCCCAAGAAAGGCAAGCAAGGGCACGACATGGCCCAAGCAAAGCAAGGCATGACCAAAGAAAGGCAAGCAAGGGCACGACATGGCCTAAGCAAGGCAAGGCATGACCCAAGAAAGCCAAGCAAGGGCACGACATGACCCAAGCAAGGCAAGGCATGACCCAAGAAAGCCAAGCAAGGGCACGACATGGCCCAAGCAAGGCAAGGCATGACCCAAGAAAGGTAAGCAAGGGCACGACATGGCCCAAGCAAGGCAAGGCATGACCCAAGAAAGGTAAGCAAGGGCACGACATGGCCCAAGCAAGGTAAGCATGACCCAAGAAAGGCAAGCAAGGGCACGACTTGGCCCAAGCAAGGCAAGGCATGACCCAAGAAAGGCAAGCAAGGGCACGGCATGGCCCAAGCAGGCAAGGCATGACCCAAGAAAGGTAAGCAAGGGCACGACATGGCCCAAGCAAGGTAAGCATGACCCAAGAAAGGTAAGCAAGGGCACGACATGGCCCAAGCAAGGCAAGGCATGACCCAAGAAAGGCAAGCAAGGGCACGACATGGCCCAAGCAAGGCAAGGCATGACCCAACAAAACGTAAGCAAGGGCACGACATGGCCCAAGCAAGGGAAGCATGACCCAAGAAAGGTAAGCAAGGGCACGACATGGCCCAAGCAAGGCAAGGCATGACCCAAGAAAGCTACGCAAGGGCACGACATGGCCCAAGCAAGGTAAGCATGACCCAAGAAAGGCAAGCAAGGGCACGACTTGGCCCAAGCAAGGCAAGGCATGACCCAAGAAAGGAAAGCAAGGGCACGACATGGCCCAAGCAAGGCAAGGCATGACCCAAGAAAGGTAAGCAAGGGCACGACATGGCCCAAGCAAGGCAAGGCATGACCCAAGAAAGGTAAGCAAGGGCACGACATGGCCCAAGCAAGGGAAGCATGACCCAAGAAAGGTAAGCAAGGGCACGACATGGCCCAAGCAAGGCAAGGCATGACCCAAGAAAGGTAAGCAAGGGCACGACATGGCCCAAGCAAGGTAAGCATGACCCAAAAAAGGTAAGCAAGGGCACGACATGGCCCAAGCAAGGCAAGGCATGACCCAAGAAAGGTAAGCAAGGGCACGACATGGCCCAAGCAAGGTAAGCATGACCCAAGAAAGGCAAGCAAGGGCACGACTTGGCCCAAGCAAGGCAAGGCATGACCCAAGAAAGGTAAGCAAAGGCACGACATGGCCCAAGCAAGGGAAGCATGACCCAAGAAAGGTAAGCAAGGGCACGACATGGCCCAAGCAAGGCAAGGCATGACCCAAGAAAGGTAAGCAAGGGCACGACATGGCCCAAGCAAGGTAAGCATGACCCAAGAAAGGCAAGCAAGGGCACGACTTGGCCCAAGCAAGGCAAGGCATGACCCAAGAAAGGTAAGCAAGGGCACGACATGGCCCAAGCAAGGCAAGGCATGACCCAAGAAAGATAAGCAAGGGCACGACATGGCCCAAGCAAAGGAAGCATGACCCAAGAAAGGTAAGCAAGGGCACGACATGGCCCAAGCAAGGCAAGGCATGACCCAAGAAAGGCAAGCAAGGGCACGACATGGCCCAAGCAAGGCAAGGCATGACCCAAGAAAGGTAAGCAAGGGCACGACATGGCCCAAGCAAGGCAAGGCATGACCCAAGAAAGGTAAGCAAGGGCACGACATGGCCAAGCAAGGCAAGGCATGACCAAGAAAGGTAAGCAAGGGCACGACATGGCCCAAACAAGGTAAGCATGACCCAAGAAAGGTAAGCAAGGGCACGACATGGCCCAAGCAAGGCAAGGCATGACCCAAGAAAGGTAAGCAAGGGCACGACATGGCCCAAGCAAGCAAGGCATGACCCAAGAAAGGTAAGCAAGGGCACGACATGGCCCAAGCAAGGCAAGGCATGACCCAAGAAAGGTAAGCAAGGGTACGACATGGCCCAAGCAAGGTAAGCATGACTCAAGAAAGGTAAGCAAGGGCACGACATGGCCCAAGCAAGGCAAACATGACCCAAGAAAGGTAAGCAAGGGCACGACATGGCCCAAGCAAGACAAGCATGACCCAAGAAAGGTAAGCAAGGGCACGACATGGCCCAAGCAAGGCAAGGCATGACCAAGAAAGGTAAGCAAGGGCACGACATGGCCCAAACAAGGTAAGCATGACCCAAGAAAGGTAAGCAAGGGCACGACATGGCCCAAGCAAGGCAAGGCATGACCCAAGAAAGGTAAGCAAGGGCACGACATGGCCCAAGCAAGGCAAGGCATGACCCAAGAAAGGTAAGCAAGGGCACGACATGGCCCAAGCAAGGCAAGGCATGACCCAAGAAAGGTAAGCAAGGGCACGACATGGCCCAAGCAAGGTAAGGCATGACCCAAGAAAGGTAAGCAAGGGCACGACATGGCCCAAGCAAGGCAAGGCATGACCCAAGAAAGGTAAGCAAGGGCACGACATGGCCCAAGCAAGGTAAGCATGACCCAAGAAAGGTAAGCAAGGGCACGACATGGCCCAAGCAAGGCAAGGCATGACCCAAGAAAGGTAAGCAAGGGCACGACATGGCCCAAGCAAGGCAAGCATGACCCAAGAAAGGTAAGCAAGGGCACGACATGGCCCAAGCAAGGCAAGGCATGACCCAAGAAAGGTAAGCAAGGGCACGACATGGCCCAAGCAAGGCAAGCATGACCCAAGAAAGGTAAGCAAGGGCACGACATGGCCCAAGCAAGGCAAGGCATGACCCAAGAAAGGTAAGCAAGGGCACGACATGGCCCAAGCAAGGCAAGCATGACCCAAGAAAGGTAAGCAAGGGCACGACATGGCCCAAGCAAGGCAAGGCATGACCCAAGAAAGGTAAGCAAGGGCACGACATGGCCCAAGCAAGGCAAGCATGACCCAAGAAAGGTAAGCAAGGGCACGACATGGCCCAAGCAAGGCAAGGCATGACCCAAGAAAGGTAAGCAAGGGCACGACATGGCCCAAGCAAGGCAAGGCATGACCCAAGAAAGGTAAGCAAGGGCACGACATGGCCCAAGCAAGGAAGCATGACCCAAGAAAGGTAAGCAAGGGCACGACATGGCCCAAGCAAGGCAAGGCATGACCCAAGAAAGGTAAGCAAGGGCACGACATGGCCCAAGCAAGGTAAGGCATGACCCAAGAAAGGTAAGCAAGGGCACGACATGGCCCAAGCAAGGCAAGGCATGACCCAAGAAAGGTAAGCAAGGGCACGACATGGCCCAAGCAAGGCAAGGCATGACCCAAGAAAGGTAAGCAAGGGCACGACATGGCCCAAGCAAGGCAAGGCATGACCCAAGAAAGGTAAGCAAGGGCACGACATGGCCCAAGCAAGGTAAGCATGACCCAAGAAAGGTAAGCAAGGGCACGACATGGCCCAAGCAAGGCAAGCATGACCCAAGAAAGGTAAGCAAGGGCACGACATGGCCCAAGCAAGGCAAGCATGACCCAAGAAAGGTAAGCAAGGGCACGACATGGCCCAAGCAAGGCAAGGCATGACCCAAGAAAGGTAAGCAAGGGCACGACATGGCCCAAGCAAGGCAAGGCATGACCCAAGAAAGGTAAGCAAGGGCACGACATGGCCCAAGCAAGGCAAGGCATGACCCAAGAAAGGTAAGCAAGGGCACGACATGGCCCAAGCAAGGCAAGGCATGACCCAAGAAAGGTAAGCAAGGGCACGACATGGCCCAAGCAAGGCAAGGCATGACCCAAGAAAGGTAAGCAAGGGCACGACATGGCCCAAGCAAGGCAAGGCATGACCCAAGAAAGGTAAGGTAAGCAAGGCACGACATGGCCCAAGCAAGGCAAGGCATGACCCAAGAAAGGTAAGCAAGGGCACGACATGGCCCAAGCAAGGTAAGCATGACCCAAGAAAGGTAAGCAAGGGCACGACATGGCCCAAGCAAGGCAAGCATGACCCAAGAAAGGTAAGCAAGGGCACGACATGGCCCAAGCAAGGCAAGGCATGACCCAAGAAAGGTAAGCAAGGGCACGACATGGCCCAAGCAAGGTAAGCAAGGGCACGACATGGCCCAAGCAAGGCAAGGCATGACCCAAGAAAGGTAAGCAAGGGCACGACATGGCCCAAGCAAGGCAAGGCATGACCCAAGAAAGGTAAGCAAGGGCACGACATGGCCCAAGCAAGGCAAGGCATGACCCAAGAAAGGTAAGCAAGGGCACGACATGGCCCAAGCAAGGCAAGGCATGACCCAAGAAAGGTAAGCAAGGGCACGACATGGCCCAAGCAAGGCAAGGCATGACCCAAGAAAGGTAAGCAAGGGCACGACATGGCCCAAGCAAGGCAAGGCATGACCCAAGAAAGGTAAGCAAGGGCACGACATGGCCCAAGCAAGGCAAGGCATGACCCAAGAAAGGTAAGCAAGGGCACGACATGGCCCAAGCAAGGCAAGGCATGACCCAAGAAAGGTAAGCAAGGGCACGACATGGCCCAAGCAAGGCAAGGCATGACCCAAGAAAGGTAAGCAAGGGCACGACATGGCCCAAGCAAGGCAAGGCATGACCCAAGAAAGGTAAGCAAGGGCACGACATGGCCCAAGCAAGGCAAGGCATGACCCAAGAAAGGTAAGCAAGGGCACGACATGGCCAAGCAAGGCAAGGCATGACCAAGAAAGGTAAGCAAGGGCACGACATGGCCCAAACAAGGTAAGCATGACCCAAGAAAGGTAAGCAAGGGCACGACATGGCCCAAGCAAGGCAAGGCATGACCCAAGAAAGGTAAGCAAGGGCACGACATGTCCCAAGCAAAGCAAGGCATGACCCAAGAAAGGTAAGCAAGGGCACGACATGGCCCAAGCAAGGCAAGGCATGACCCAAGAAAGGTAAGCAAGGGTACGACATGGCCCAAGCAAGGTAAGCATGACTCAAGAAAGGTAAGCAAGGGCACGACATGGCCCAAGCAAGGCAAACATGACCCAAGAAAGGTAAGCAAGGGCACGACATGGCCCAAGCAAGACAAGCATGACCCAAGAAAGGTAAGCAAGGGCACGACATGGCCCAAGCAAGGCAAGGCATGACCAAGAAAGGTAAGCAAGGGCACGACATGGCCCAAACAAGGTAAGCATGACCCAAGAAAGGTAAGCAAGGGCACGACATGGCCCAAGCAAGGCAAGGCATGACCCAAGAAAGGTAAGCAAGGGCACGACATGGCCCAAGCAAGGCAAGGCATGACCCAAGAAAGGTAAGCAAGGGCACGACATGGCCCAAGCAAGGCAAGGCATGACCCAAGAAAGGTAAGCAAGGGCACGACATGGCCCAAGCAAGGTAAGGCATGACGGAGTATTTCGGGGGATGACGGTTGTGGAATTGGCCTACGACACGGCCATAGTACCGACTTGACCTTGAGTTTTCGTTGTTCAGAAAAAAAAATCCAACGATGCATTGAGGGAATTTTTCGGCTCCGTAAAGTCGGGGGATGACGGTGGTGGATTTGGCCCGCAATACGGCTAACGTCCCGACTTGACCTCGTTTTTTCGTATGCCGCAATGGTCCCGCGGTCGTCTCTCGGATGGGTTAGCGGAGGGGAGTTTGGGACTTGTCGACCGGATGCGGTCTGTTCTTGCGGGCAGCGGACCGAGCAGCCCACGAGCGCGGACTAAAATCTAGTTGACGTCATCCTTCGAACAAACCTCGTAGGTATTGTAGGGGAGCTTGGGAATCCATGATCGGATGCGGTGTGTTCTAGTGTGCGGGCAACGGACCAAGAAGCACACAAGAGCATACTAAATCTCGTCGTCGTTCCTTCGAGCAAACCTGGAACGGGTACTATAGTCGAGGGGAGCTTGGGCCTCGATGACCGGATTCGAACTGTTCTTGTGTGCGGGCAGAGGACCAAGCAGCACACTAGAGAGCGGACTAAATCTCGTCGTCGATCTTTGAACAAACCTCTTGTCCCTTTTGGCTTTAGTGTGCTAATGTTTCCGAAACTCGATGCGGACCGTTCCCGGATGCGGGCGATATCAAGCGGCATGTGGGTGCAGTCCAATTCTAGTCGACGTTGTGTTAGCTAACCTTAGCCAGTGTTGTCCCGCCTCGATTTGTTTGTTTCTTTCACGTCAAACGGTGCTAGTCGGGGGACATCTAGCCCATCCTTGCGGCCACTTTGTGGTCGTGGGATGCAAGCTCGTTGTTTCTTGGCCAAGCGGTACGCTACGCGTGTGAGTGGTGTTTGGTTTTTTTAGCTGGCGGGCTCCGTGAACCGCACGCCGATAAACCTCTTCAGTGTTTGCTCCAAGTGCTATACAGGCCTTGGGCGAGTGATGGTTTTCTGTGTTGCATTCCTAACGATCGCATTGACATGGACCAAGGGCATGGCATCCATAAGCACGCAAGGGAAAGGCATGGCCCAAGGCACAACAATCGGACCCAAGGCATGGCCCAAGGCAAAACGATCGGACCACATGCACAATAATGACCACTATGAATGAATTTTCCCGAAAACTTTCCAAAAATAGCAACCCGGGACCACACGGGCACCCCCCGAGGTCCCAAAATAAAAAATTTCAACACCAATGTTTTCTATATATATTTATATGTCTTTTCCTATTTTTTCGGATTTTTTGGGATTTTTTTGAATTTTTTGGGATTTTCCCCGTTTTTACCCCTAAAATAGCAACCCGGGACCACACGGGCACCCCCCTAGGTCCAAAAATAAAAAATTTCAACACCAATAATTTTTTGGGATTTTTTTGAATTTTTTGGGATTTTTTGGGATTTTTTTGAGATTTTTTTGAATTTTTCCCTTATTTTTCCCGTTTTTACCCCTATTTTCCCTATTTTCGGAAAACAAAAATAATTTTTTGAAAAAAAAAAAATCATGAAAATTAAGCTTAATGCCCATATAAGGTTTTCCAACAAAAAAAACGGGGCATTATTATGACAAAAACTCAAGTTTTGAGCCATTATTATGTTACTGTCACTTGGGTGTTCACTAGGAAAATTTAGCTAATTCAAAATAAACCTCTATAGGGGGAGGGTGAGAGTGGAAGGATGGATGGTCAAGGTTGGCTTAAAACTCTCTTGTGGGCACCGTTGGGCACCGTTGGGCATGGTCGGCCCCCCTACGACACCACACATGCCCATGACATTAGACGGATTGAAAATTTTGGATCATTCGACGGATTTGACGCATAATTTTTTGTCCGAGACCCGATTTGACGCGAAAAAATATTTTTTTGAAAAAAAAAAAAAAAAATCAAAAAAATTCTAAAAAAATTCAAAAAAAATATTTTTAAAAATTTTTTTTTGAAAAAAAATTTGTTGGCTCTAAGCAAGGGCACGACATGGCCCAAGCAAGGCAAGGTATGACCCAAGAAAGGCAAGCAAGGGCACGACATGGCCCAAGCAAAGCAATGCATGACCCAAGAAAGGCAAGCAAGGGCACGACATGGCCCAAGCAAGGCAATCCATGACCCAAGAAAGGCAAGCAAGGGCACGACATGGCCCAAGCAAGGCAAGACATGACCCAAGAAAGGCAAGCAAGGGCACGACATGGCCCAAGCAAGGCAAAGCATGACCCAAGAAAGGCAAGCAAGGGCACGACATGGCCCAAGAAAGGCAAGCAAGGGCACGACATGGCCCAAGCAAAGCAAGGCATGACCAAAGAAAGGCAAGCAAGGGCACGACATGGCCTAAGCAAGGCAAGGCATGACCCAAGAAAGCCAAGCAAGGGCACGACATGACCCAAGCAAGGCAAGGCATGACCCAAGAAAGCCAAGCAAGGGCACGACATGGCCCAAGCAAGGCAAGGCATGACCCAAGAAAGGTAAGCAAGGGCACGACATGGCCCAAGCAAGGCAAGGCATGACCCAAGAAAGGTAAGCAAGGGCACGACATGGCCCAAGCAAGGTAAGCATGACCCAAGAAAGGCAAGCAAGGGCACGACTTGGCCCAAGCAAGGCAAGGCATGACCCAAGAAAGGCAAGCAAGGGCACGGCATGGCCCAAGCAGGCAAGGCATGACCCAAGAAAGGTAAGCAAGGGCACGACATGGCCCAAGCAAGGTAAGCATGACCCAAGAAAGGTAAGCAAGGGCACGACATGGCCCAAGCAAGGCAAGGCATGACCCAAGAAAGGCAAGCAAGGGCACGACATGGCCCAAGCAAGGCAAGGCATGACCCAACAAAACGTAAGCAAGGGCACGACATGGCCCAAGCAAGGGAAGCATGACCCAAGAAAGGTAAGCAAGGGCACGACATGGCCCAAGCAAGGCAAGGCATGACCCAAGAAAGCTACGCAAGGGCACGACATGGCCCAAGCAAGGTAAGCATGACCCAAGAAAGGCAAGCAAGGGCACGACTTGGCCCAAGCAAGGCAAGGCATGACCCAAGAAAGGAAAGCAAGGGCACGACATGGCCCAAGCAAGGCAAGGCATGACCCAAGAAAGGTAAGCAAGGGCACGACATGGCCCAAGCAAGGCAAGGCATGACCCAAGAAAGGTAAGCAAGGGCACGACATGGCCCAAGCAAGGGAAGCATGACCCAAGAAAGGTAAGCAAGGGCACGACATGGCCCAAGCAAGGCAAGGCATGACCCAAGAAAGGTAAGCAAGGGCACGACATGGCCCAAGCAAGGTAAGCATGACCCAAAAAAGGTAAGCAAGGGCACGACATGGCCCAAGCAAGGCAAGGCATGACCCAAGAAAGGTAAGCAAGGGCACGACATGGCCCAAGCAAGGTAAGCATGACCCAAGAAAGGCAAGCAAGGGCACGACTTGGCCCAAGCAAGGCAAGGCATGACCCAAGAAAGGTAAGCAAAGGCACGACATGGCCCAAGCAAGGGAAGCATGACCCAAGAAAGGTAAGCAAGGGCACGACATGGCCCAAGCAAGGCAAGGCATGACCCAAGAAAGGTAAGCAAGGGCACGACATGGCCCAAGCAAGGTAAGCATGACCCAAGAAAGGCAAGCAAGGGCACGACTTGGCCCAAGCAAGGCAAGGCATGACCCAAGAAAGGTAAGCAAGGGCACGACATGGCACAAGCAAGGCAAGGCATGACCCAAGAAAGATAAGCAAGGGCACGACATGGCCCAAGCAAAGGAAGCATGACCCAAGAAAGGTAAGCAAGGGCACGACATGGCCCAAGCAAGGCAAGGCATGACCCAAGAAAGGCAAGCAAGGGCACGACATGGCCCAAGCAAGGCAAGGCATGACCCAAGAAAGGTAAGCAAGGGCACGACATGGCCCAAGCAAGGCAAGGCATGACCCAAGATAGGTAAGCAAGGGCACGACATGGCCAAGCAAGGCAAGGCATGACCAAGAAAGGTAAGCAAGGGCACGACATGGCCCAAACAAGGTAAGCATGACCCAAGAAAGGTAAGCAAGGGCACGACATGGCCCAAGCAAGGCAAGGCATGACCCAAGAAAGGTAAGCAAGGGCACGACATGTCCCAAGCAAAGCAAGGCATGACCCAAGAAAGGTAAGCAAGGGCACGACATGGCCCAAGCAAGGCAAGGCATGACCCAAGAAAGGTAAGCAAGGGTACGACATGGCCCAAGCAAGGTAAGCATGACTCAAGAAAGGTAAGCAAGGGCACGACATGGCCCAAGCAAGGCAAACATGACCCAAGAAAGGTAAGCAAGGGCACGACATGGCCCAAGCAAGACAAGCATGACCCAAGAAAGGTAAGCAAGGGCACGACATGGCCCAAGCAAGGCAAGGCATGACCAAGAAAGGTAAGCAAGGGCACGACATGGCCCAAACAAGGTAAGCATGACCCAAGAAAGGTAAGCAAGGGCACGACATGGCCCAAGCAAGGCAAGGCATGACCCAAGAAAGGTAAGCAAGGGCACGACATGGCCCAAGCAAGGCAAGGCATGACCCAAGAAAGGTAAGCAAGGGCACGACATGGCCCAAGCAAGGCAAGGCATGACCCAAGAAAGGTAAGCAAGGGCACGACATGGCCCAAGCAAGGTAAGGCATGACCCAAGCAAGGTAAGGCATGACCCAAGCAAGGTAAGGCATGACCCAAGAAAGGTAAGCAAGGGCACGACATGGCCCAAGCAAGGTAAGCATGACCCAAGAAAGGTAAGCAAGGGCACGACATGGCCCAAACAAGGTAAGCAAGACCCAAGAAAGGTAAGCAAGGGCAGGACATGGCCCAAGCAAGGCAAGGCATGACCCAAGAAAGGTAAGCAAGGGCACGACATGGCCCAAGCAAGGTAAGCAAGGGCACGACATGGCCCAAGCAAGGCAAGGCATGACCCAAGAAAGGTAAGCAAGGGCACGACATGTCCCAAGCAAGGCAAGGCATGACCCAAGAAAGGTAAGCAAGGGCACGACATGGCCCAAGCAAGGCAAGGCATGACCCAAGAAAGGTAAGCAAGGGCACGACATGGCCCAAGCAAGGCAAGGCATGACCCAAGAAAGGTAAGCAAGGGCACGACATGGCCCAAGCAAGGGAAGCATGACCCAAGAAAGGTAAGCAAGGGCACGACATGGCCCAAGCAAGGCAAGGCATGACCCAAGAAAGGTAAGCAAGGGCACGACATGGCCCAAGCAAGGTAAGCATGACCCAAGAAAGGTAAGCAAGGGCACGACATGGCCCAAGCAAGGCAAGGCATGACCCAAGAAAGGTAAGCAAGGGCACGACATGGCCCAAGCAAGGTAAGCATGACCCAAGAAAGGCAAGCAAGGGCACGACATGGCCCAAGCAAGGCAAGGCATGACCCAAGAAAGGTAAGCAAGGGCACGACATGGCCCAAGCAAGGGAAGGCATGACCCAAGAAAGGTAAGCAAGGGCACGACATGGCCCAAGCAAGGCAAGGCATGACCCAAGAAAGGTAAGCAAGGGCACGACATGGCCCAAGCAAGGTAAGGCATGACCCAAGCAAGGTAAGGTGACCCAAGCAAGGTAAGCATGGCCCAAGCAAGGTAAGGCATGACCCAAGAAAGGTAAGCAAGGGCACGACATGGCCCAAGCAAGGTAAGCATGACCCAAGAAAGGTAAGCAAGGGCACGACATGGCCCAAGCAAGGTAAGCATGACCCAAGAAAGGTAAGCAAGGGCACGACATGGCCCAAGCAAGGCAAGGCATGACCCAAGAAAGGTAAGCAAGGGCACGACATGGCCCAAGCAAGGTAAGCAAGGGCACGACATGGCCCAAGCAAGGCAAGGCATGACCCAAGAAAGGTAAGCAAGGGCACGACATGGCCCAAGCAAGGCAAGGCATGACCCAAGAAAGGTAAGCAAGGGCACGACATGGCCCAAGCAAGGCAAGGCATGACCCAAGAAAGGTAAGCAAGGGCACGACATGGCCCAAGCAAGGCAAGGCATGACCCAAGAAAGGTAAGCAAGGGCACGACATGGCCCAAGCAAGGGAAGCATGACCCAAGAAAGGTAAGCAAGGGCACGACATGGCCCAAGCAAGGCAAGGCATGACCCAAGAAAGGTAAGCAAGGGCACGACATGGCCCAAGCAAGGTAAGCATGACCCAAGAAAGGTAAGCAAGGGCACGACATGGCCCAAGCAAGGCAAGGCATGACCCAAGAAAGGTAAGCAAGGGCACGACATGGCCCAAGCAAGGTAAGCATGACCCAAGAAAGGTAAGCAAGGGCACGACATGGCCCAAGCAAGGCAAGGCATGACCCAAGAAAGGTAAGCAAGGGCACGACATGGCCCAAGCAAGGGAAGCATGACCCAAGAAAGGTAAGCAAGGGCACGACATGGCCCAAGCAAGGCAAGGCATGACCCAAGAAAGGTAAGCAAGGGCACGACATGGCCCAAGCAAGGTAAGCATGACCCAAGAAAGGTAAGCAAGGGCACGACATGGCCCAAGCAAGGCAAGGCATGACCCAAGAAAGGTAAGCAAGGGCACGACATGGCCCAAGCAAGGCAAGGCATGACCCAAGAAAGGTAAGCAAGGGCACGACATGGCCCAAGCAAGGCAAGCATGACCCAAGAAAGGTAAGCAAGGGCACGACATGGCCCAAGCAAGGCAAGGCATGACCCAAGAAAGGTAAGCAAGGGCACGACATGGCCCAAGCAAGGCAAGGCATGACCCAAGAAAGGTAAGCAAGGGCACGACATGGCCCAAGCAAGGCAAGGCATGACCCAAGAAAGGTAAGCAAGGGCACGACATGGCCCAAGCAAGGCAAGGCATGACCCAAGAAAGGTAAGCAAGGGCACGACATGGCCCAAGCAAGGCAAGCATGACCCAAGAAAGGTAAGCAAGGGCACGACATGGCCCAAGCAAGGCAAGGCATGACCCAAGAAAGGTAAGCAAGGGCACGACATGGCCCAAGCAAGGCAAGGCATGACCCAAGAAAGGTAAGCAAGGGCACGACATGGCCCAAGCAAGGCAAGGCATGACCAAGAAAGGTAAGCAAGGGCACGACATGGCCCAAGCAAGGCAAGGCATGACCCAAGAAAGGTAAGCAAGGGCACGACATGGCCCAAGCAAGGCAAGGCATGACCCAAGAAAGGTAAGCAAGGGCACGACATGGCCCAAGCAAGGGAAGCATGACCCAAGAAAGGTAAGCAAGGGCACGACATGGCCCAAGCAAGGCAAGGCATGACCCAAGAAAGGTAAGCAAGGGCACGACATGGCCCAAGCAAGGTAAGCATGACCCAAGAAAGGTAAGCAAGGGCACGACATGGCCCAAGCAAGGCAAGGCATGACCCAAGAAAGGTAAGCAAGGGCACGACATGGCCCAAGCAAGGTAAGCATGACCCAAGAAAGGCAAGCAAGGGCACGACATGGCCCAAGCAAGGCAAGGCATGACCCAAGAAAGGTAAGCAAGGGCACGACATGGCCCAAGCAAGGGAAGGCATGACCCAAGAAAGGTAAGCAAGGGCACGACATGGCCCAAGCAAGGCAAGGCATGACCCAAGAAAGGTAAGCAAGGGCACGACATGGCCCAAGCAAGGTAAGGCATGACCCAAGCAAGGTAAGGCATGACCCAAGCAAGGTAAGCATGACCCAAGCAAGGTAAGGCATGACCCAAGAAAGGTAAGCAAGGGCACGACATGGCCCAAGCAAGGTAAGCATGACCCAAGAAAGGTAAGCAAGGGCACGACATGGCCCAAACAAGGTAAGCAAGACCCAAGAAAGGTAAGCAAGGGCAGGACATGGCCCAAGCAAGGCAAGGCATGACCCAAGAAAGGTAAGCAAGGGCACGACATGGCCCAAGCAAGGTAAGCAAGGGCACGACATGGCCCAAGCAAGGCAAGGCATGACCCAAGAAAGGTAAGCAAGGGCACGACATGTCCCAAGCAAGGCAAGGCATGACCCAAGAAAGGTAAGCAAGGGCACGACATGGCCCAAGCAAGGCAAGGCATGACCCAAGAAAGGTAAGCAAGGGCACGACATGGCCCAAGCAAGGCAAGGCATGACCCAAGAAAGGTAAGCAAGGGCACGACATGGCCCAAGCAAGGGAAGCATGACCCAAGAAAGGTAAGCAAGGGCACGACATGGCCCAAGCAAGGCAAGGCATGACCCAAGAAAGGTAAGCAAGGGCACGACATGGCCCAAGCAAGGTAAGCATGACCCAAGAAAGGTAAGCAAGGGCACGACATGGCCCAAGCAAGGCAAGGCATGACCCAAGAAAGGTAAGCAAGGGCACGACATGGCCCAAGCAAGGTAAGCATGACCCAAGAAAGGCAAGCAAGGGCACGACTTGGCCCAAGCAAGGCAAGGCATGACCCAAGAAAGGTAAGCAAGGGCACGACATGGCCCAAGCAAGGGAAGCATGACCCAAGAAAGGTAAGCAAGGGCACGACATGGCCCAAGCAAGGCAAGGCATGACCCAAGAAAGGTAAGCAAGGGCACGACATGGCCCAAGCAAGGTAAGCATGACCCAAGAAAGGCAAGCAAGGGCACGACTTGGCCCAAGCAAGGCAAGGCATGACCCAAGAAAGGTAAGCAAGGGCACGACATGGCCCAAGCAAGGCAAGGCATGACCCAAGAAAGATAAGCAAGGGCACGACATGGCCCAAGCAAAGGAAGCATGAGCCAAGAAAGGTAAGCAAGGGCACGACATGGCCCAAGCAAGGCAAGGCATGACCCAAGAAAGGCAAGCAAGGGCACGACATGGCCCAAGCAAGGCAAGGCATGACCCAAGAAAGGTAAGCAAGGGCACGACATGGCCCAAGCAAGGCAAGGCATGACCCAAGATAGGTAAGCAAGGGCACGACATGGCCAAGCAAGGCAAGGCATGACCAAGAAAGGTAAGCAAGGGCACGACATGGCCCAAACAAGGTAAGCATGACCCAAGAAAGGTAAGCAAGGGCACGACATGGCCCAAGCAAGGCAAGGCATGACCCAAGAAAGGTAAGCAAGGGCACGACATGGCCCAAGCAAGGCAAGGCATGACCCAAGATAGGTAAGCAAGGGCACGACATGGCCAAGCAAGGCAAGGCATGACCAAGAAAGGTAAGCAAGGGCACGACATGGCCCAAACAAGGTAAGCATGACCCAAGAAAGGTAAGCAAGGGCACGACATGGCCCAAGCAAGGCAAGGCATGACCCAAGAAAGGTAAGCAAGGGCACGACATGTCCCAAGCAAAGCAAGGCATGACCCAAGAAAGGTAAGCAAGGGCACGACATGGCCCAAGCAAGGCAAGGCATGACCCAAGAAAGGTAAGCAAGGGTACGACATGGCCCAAGCAAGGTAAGCATGACTCAAGAAAGGTAAGCAAGGGCACGACATGGCCCAAGCAAGGCAAACATGACCCAAGAAAGGTAAGCAAGGGCACGACATGGCCCAAGCAAGACAAGCATGACCCAAGAAAGGTAAGCAAGGGCACGACATGGCCCAAGCAAGGCAAGGCATGACCAAGAAAGGTAAGCAAGGGCACGACATGGCCCAAACAAGGTAAGCATGACCCAAGAAAGGTAAGCAAGGGCACGACATGGCCCAAGCAAGGCAAGGCATGACCCAAGAAAGGTAAGCAAGGGCACGACATGGCCCAAGCAAGGCAAGGCATGACCCAAGAAAGGTAAGCAAGGGCACGACATGGCCCAAGCAAGGCAAGGCATGACCCAAGAAAGGTAAGCAAGGGCACGACATGGCCCAAGCAAGGTAAGGCATGACGGAGTATTTCGGGGGATGACGGTTGTGGAATTGGCCTACGACACGGCCATAGTACCGACTTGACCTTGAGTTTTCGTTGTTCAGAAAAAAAAATCCAACGATGCATTGAGGGAATTTTTCGGCTCCGTAAAGTCGGGGGATGACGGTGGTGGATTTGGCCCGCAATACGGCTAACGTCCCGACTTGACCTCGTTTTTTCGTATGCCGCAATGGTCCCGCGGTCGTCTCTCGGATGGGTTAGCGGAGGGGAGTTTGGGACTTGTCGACCGGATGCGGTCTGTTCTTGCGGGCAGCGGACCGAGCAGCCCACGAGCGCGGACTAAAATCTAGTTGACGTCATCCTTCGAACAAACCTCGTAGGTATTGTAGGGGAGCTTGGGAATCCATGATCGGATGCGGTGTGTTCTAGTGTGCGGGCAACGGACCAAGAAGCACACAAGAGCATACTAAATCTCGTCGTCGTTCCTTCGAGCAAACCTGGAACGGGTACTATAGTCGAGGGGAGCTTGGGCCTCGATGACCGGATTCGAACTGTTCTTGTGTGCGGGCAGAGGACCAAGCAGCACACTAGAGAGCGGACTAAATCTCGTCGTCGATCTTTGAACAAACCTCTTGTCCCTTTTGGCTTTAGTGTGCTAATGTTTCCGAAACTCGATGCGGACCGTTCCCGGATGCGGGCGATATCAAGCGGCATGTGGGTGCAGTCCAATTCTAGTCGACGTTGTGTTAGCTAACCTTAGCCAGTGTTGTCCCGCCTCGATTTGTTTGTTTCTTTCACGTCAAACGGTGCTAGTCGGGGGACATCTAGCCCATCCTTGCGGCCACTTTGTGGTCGTGGGATGCAAGCTCGTTGTTTCTTGGCCAAGCGGTACGCTACGCGTGTGAGTGGTGTTTGGTTTTTTTAGCTGGCGGGCTCCGTGAACCGCACGCCGATAAACCTCTTCAGTGTTTGCTCCAAGTGCTATACAGGCCTTGGGCGAGTGATGGTTTTCTGTGTTGCATTCCTAACGATCGCATTGACATGGACCAAGGGCATGGCATCCATAAGCACGCAAGGGAAAGGCATGGCCCAAGGCACAACAATCGGACCCAAGGCATGGCCCAAGGCAAAACGATCGGACCACATGCACAATAATGACCACTATGAATGAATTTTCCCGAAAACTTTCCAAAAATAGCAACCCGGGACCACACGGGCACCCCCCGAGGTCCCAAAATAAAAAATTTCAACACCAATGTTTTCTATATATATTTATATGTCTTTTCCTATTTTTTCGGATTTTTTGGGATTTTTTTGAATTTTTTGGGATTTTCCCCGTTTTTACCCCTAAAATAGCAACCCGGGACCACACGGGCACCCCCCTAGGTCCAAAAATAAAAAATTTCAACACCAATAATTTTTTGGGATTTTTTTGAATTTTTTGGGATTTTTTGGGATTTTTTTGAGATTTTTTTGAATTTTTCCCTTATTTTTCCCGTTTTTACCCCTATTTTCCCTATTTTCGGAAAACAAAAATAATTTTTTTGAAAAAAAAAAATCATGAAAATTAAGCTTAATGCCCATATAAGGTTTTCCAACAAAAAAAACGGGGCATTATTATGACAAAAACTCAAGTTTTGAGCCATTATTATGTTACTGTCACTTGGGTGTTCACTAGGAAAATTTAGCTAATTCAAAATAAACCTCTATAGGGGGAGGGTGAGAGTGGAAGGATGGATGGTCAAGGTTGGCTTAAAACTCTCTTGTGGGCACCGTTGGGCACCGTTGGGCATGGTCGGCCCCCCTACGACACCACACATGCCCATGACATTAGACGGATTGAAAATTTTGGATCATTCGACGGATTTGACGCATAATTTTTTGTCCGAGACCCGATTTGACGCGAAAAAATATTTTTTTGAAAAAAAAAAAAAAAAATCAAAAAAATTCTAAAAAAATTCAAAAAAAATATTTTAAAAAATTTTTTTTTGAAAAAAAATTTGTTGGCTCTAAGCAAGGGCACGACATGGCCCAAGCAAGGCAAGGTATGACCCAAGAAAGGCAAGCAAGGGCACGACATGGCCCAAGCAAAGCAATGCATGACCCAAGAAAGGCAAGCAAGGGCACGACATGGCCCAAGCAAGGCAATCCATGACCCAAGAAAGGCAAGCAAGGGCACGACATGGCCCAAGCAAGGCAAGACATGACCCAAGAAAGGCAAGCAAGGGCACGACATGGCCCAAGCAAGGCAAAGCATGACCCAAGAAAGGCAAGCAAGGGCACGACATGGCCCAAGAAAGGCAAGCAAGGGCACGACATGGCCCAAGCAAAGCAAGGCATGACCAAAGAAAGGCAAGCAAGGGCACGACATGGCCTAAGCAAGGCAAGGCATGACCCAAGAAAGCCAAGCAAGGGCACGACATGACCCAAGCAAGGCAAGGCATGACCCAAGAAAGCCAAGCAAGGGCACGACATGGCCCAAGCAAGGCAAGGCATGACCCAAGAAAGGTAAGCAAGGGCACGACATGGCCCAAGCAAGGCAAGGCATGACCCAAGAAAGGTAAGCAAGGGCACGACATGGCCCAAGCAAGGTAAGCATGACCCAAGAAAGGCAAGCAAGGGCACGACTTGGCCCAAGCAAGGCAAGGCATGACCCAAGAAAGGCAAGCAAGGGCACGGCATGGCCCAAGCAGGCAAGGCATGACCCAAGAAAGGTAAGCAAGGGCACGACATGGCCCAAGCAAGGTAAGCATGACCCAAGAAAGGTAAGCAAGGGCACGACATGGCCCAAGCAAGGCAAGGCATGACCCAAGAAAGGCAAGCAAGGGCACGACATGGCCCAAGCAAGGCAAGGCATGACCCAACAAAACGTAAGCAAGGGCACGACATGGCCCAAGCAAGGGAAGCATGACCCAAGAAAGGTAAGCAAGGGCACGACATGGCCCAAGCAAGGCAAGGCATGACCCAAGAAAGCTACGCAAGGGCACGACATGGCCCAAGCAAGGTAAGCATGACCCAAGAAAGGCAAGCAAGGGCACGACTTGGCCCAAGCAAGGCAAGGCATGACCCAAGAAAGGAAAGCAAGGGCACGACATGGCCCAAGCAAGGCAAGGCATGACCCAAGAAAGGTAAGCAAGGGCACGACATGGCCCAAGCAAGGCAAGGCATGACCCAAGAAAGGTAAGCAAGGGCACGACATGGCCCAAGCAAGGGAAGCATGACCCAAGAAAGGTAAGCAAGGGCACGACATGGCCCAAGCAAGGCAAGGCATGACCCAAGAAAGGTAAGCAAGGGCACGACATGGCCCAAGCAAGGTAAGCATGACCCAAAAAAGGTAAGCAAGGGCACGACATGGCCCAAGCAAGGCAAGGCATGACCCAAGAAAGGTAAGCAAGGGCACGACATGGCCCAAGCAAGGTAAGCATGACCCAAGAAAGGCAAGCAAGGGCACGACTTGGCCCAAGCAAGGCAAGGCATGACCCAAGAAAGGTAAGCAAAGGCACGACATGGCCCAAGCAAGGGAAGCATGACCCAAGAAAGGTAAGCAAGGGCACGACATGGCCCAAGCAAGGCAAGGCATGACCCAAGAAAGGTAAGCAAGGGCACGACATGGCCCAAGCAAGGTAAGCATGACCCAAGAAAGGCAAGCAAGGGCACGACTTGGCCCAAGCAAGGCAAGGCATGACCCAAGAAAGGTAAGCAAGGGCACGACATGGCACAAGCAAGGCAAGGCATGACCCAAGAAAGATAAGCAAGGGCACGACATGGCCCAAGCAAGGAAGCATGACCCAAGAAAGGTAAGCAAGGGCACGACATGGCCCAAGCAAGGCAAGGCATGACCCAAGAAAGGCAAGCAAGGGCACGACATGGCCCAAGCAAGGCAAGGCATGACCCAAGAAAGGTAAGCAAGGGCACGACATGGCCCAAGCAAGGCAAGGCATGACCCAAGAAAGGTAAGCAAGGGCACGACATGGCCAAGCAAGGCAAGGCATGACCAAGAAAGGTAAGCAAGGGCACGACATGGCCCAAACAAGGTAAGCATGACCCAAGAAAGGTAAGCAAGGGCACGACATGGCCCAAGCAAGGCAAGGCATGACCCAAGAAAGGTAAGCAAGGGCACGACATGGCCCAAGCAAAGCAAGGCATGACCCAAGAAAGGTAAGCAAGGGCACGACATGGCCCAAGCAAGGCAAGGCATGACCCAAGAAAGGTAAGCAAGGGTACGACATGGCCCAAGCAAGGTAAGCATGACTCAAGAAAGGTAAGCAAGGGCACGACATGGCCCAAGCAAGGCAAACATGACCCAAGAAAGGTAAGCAAGGGCACGACATGGCCCAAGCAAGACAAGCATGACCCAAGAAAGGTAAGCAAGGGCACGACATGGCCCAAGCAAGGCAAGGCATGACCAAGAAAGGTAAGCAAGGGCACGACATGGCCCAAACAAGGTAAGCATGACCCAAGAAAGGTAAGCAAGGGCACGACATGGCCCAAGCAAGGCAAGGCATGACCCAAGAAAGGTAAGCAAGGGCACGACATGGCCCAAGCAAGGCAAGGCATGACCCAAGAAAGGTAAGCAAGGGCACGACATGGCCCAAGCAAGGCAAGGCATGACCCAAGAAAGGTAAGCAAGGGCACGACATGGCCCAAGCAAGGTAAGGCATGACCCAAGCAAGGTAAGGCATGACCCAAGCAAGGTAAGCATGACCCAAGCAAGGTAAGGCATGACCCAAGAAAGGTAAGCAAGGGCACGACATGGCCCAAGCAAGGTAAGCATGACCCAAGAAAGGTAAGCAAGGGCACGACATGGCCCAAACAAGGTAAGCAAGACCCAAGAAAGGTAAGCAAGGGCAGGACATGGCCCAAGCAAGGCAAGGCATGACCCAAGAAAGGTAAGCAAGGGCACGACATGGCCCAAGCAAGGTAAGCAAGGGCACGACATGGCCCAAGCAAGGCAAGGCATGACCCAAGAAAGGTAAGCAAGGGCACGACATGTCCCAAGCAAGGCAAGGCATGACCCAAGAAAGGTAAGCAAGGGCACGACATGGCCCAAGCAAGGCAAGGCATGACCCAAGAAAGGTAAGCAAGGGCACGACATGGCCCAAGCAAGGCAAGGCATGACCCAAGAAAGGTAAGCAAGGGCACGACATGGCCCAAGCAAGGGAAGCATGACCCAAGAAAGGTAAGCAAGGGCACGACATGGCCCAAGCAAGGCAAGGCATGACCCAAGAAAGGTAAGCAAGGGCACGACATGGCCCAAGCAAGGTAAGCATGACCCAAGAAAGGTAAGCAAGGGCACGACATGGCCCAAGCAAGGCAAGGCATGACCCAAGAAAGGTAAGCAAGGGCACGACATGGCCCAAGCAAGGTAAGCATGACCCAAGAAAGGCAAGCAAGGGCACGACTTGGCCCAAGCAAGGCAAGGCATGACCCAAGAAAGGTAAGCAAGGGCACGACATGGCCCAAGCAAGGGAAGGCATGACCCAAGAAAGGTAAGCAAGGGCACGACATGGCCCAAGCAAGGCAAGGCATGACCCAAGAAAGGTAAGCAAGGGCACGACATGGCCCAAGCAAGGTAAGGCATGACCCAAGCAAGGTAAGGCATGACCCAAGCAAGGTAAGCATGACCCAAGCAAGGTAAGGCATGACCCAAGAAAGGTAAGCAAGGGCACGACATGGCCCAAGCAAGGTAAGCATGACCCAAGAAAGGTAAGCAAGGGCACGACATGGCCCAAACAAGGTAAGCAAGACCCAAGAAAGGTAAGCAAGGGCAGGACATGGCCCAAGCAAGGCAAGGCATGACCCAAGAAAGGTAAGCAAGGGCACGACATGGCCCAAGCAAGGTAAGCAAGGGCACGACATGGCCCAAGCAAGGCAAGGCATGACCCAAGAAAGGTAAGCAAGGGCACGACATGTCCCAAGCAAGGCAAGGCATGACCCAAGAAAGGTAAGCAAGGGCACGACATGGCCCAAGCAAGGCAAGGCATGACCCAAGAAAGGTAAGCAAGGGCACGACATGGCCCAAGCAAGGCAAGGCATGACCCAAGAAAGGTAAGCAAGGGCACGACATGGCCCAAGCAAGGGAAGCATGACCCAAGAAAGGTAAGCAAGGGCACGACATGGCCCAAGCAAGGCAAGGCATGACCCAAGAAAGGTAAGCAAGGGCACGACATGGCCCAAGCAAGGTAAGCATGACCCAAGAAAGGTAAGCAAGGGCACGACATGGCCCAAGCAAGGCAAGGCATGACCCAAGAAAGGTAAGCAAGGGCACGACATGGCCCAAGCAAGGTAAGCATGACCCAAGAAAGGCAAGCAAGGGCACGACTTGGCCCAAGCAAGGCAAGGCATGACCCAAGAAAGGTAAGCAAGGGCACGACATGGCCCAAGCAAGGGAAGCATGACCCAAGAAAGGTAAGCAAGGGCACGACATGGCCCAAGCAAGGCAAGGCATGACCCAAGAAAGGTAAGCAAGGGCACGACATGGCCCAAGCAAGGTAAGCATGACCCAAGAAAGGCAAGCAAGGGCACGACTTGGCCCAAGCAAGGCAAGGCATGACCCAAGAAAGGTAAGCAAGGGCACGACATGGCCCAAGCAAGGCAAGGCATGACCCAAGAAAGATAAGCAAGGGCACGACATGGCCCAAGCAAAGGAAGCATGAGCCAAGAAAGGTAAGCAAGGGCACGACATGGCCCAAGCAAGGCAAGGCATGACCCAAGAAAGGCAAGCAAGGGCACGACATGGCCCAAGCAAGGCAAGGCATGACCCAAGAAAGGTAAGCAAGGGCACGACATGGCCCAAGCAAGGCAAGGCATGACCCAAGATAGGTAAGCAAGGGCACGACATGGCCAAGCAAGGCAAGGCATGACCAAGAAAGGTAAGCAAGGGCACGACATGGCCCAAACAAGGTAAGCATGACCCAAGAAAGGTAAGCAAGGGCACGACATGGCCCAAGCAAGGCAAGGCATGACCCAAGAAAGGTAAGCAAGGGCACGACATGGCCCAAGCAAGGCAAGGCATGACCCAAGATAGGTAAGCAAGGGCACGACATGGCCAAGCAAGGCAAGGCATGACCAAGAAAGGTAAGCAAGGGCACGACATGGCCCAAACAAGGTAAGCATGACCCAAGAAAGGTAAGCAAGGGCACGACATGGCCCAAGCAAGGCAAGGCATGACCCAAGAAAGGTAAGCAAGGGCACGACATGTCCCAAGCAAAGCAAGGCATGACCCAAGAAAGGTAAGCAAGGGCACGACATGGCCCAAGCAAGGCAAGGCATGACCCAAGAAAGGTAAGCAAGGGTACGACATGGCCCAAGCAAGGTAAGCATGACTCAAGAAAGGTAAGCAAGGGCACGACATGGCCCAAGCAAGGCAAACATGACCCAAGAAAGGTAAGCAAGGGCACGACATGGCCCAAGCAAGACAAGCATGACCCAAGAAAGGTAAGCAAGGGCACGACATGGCCCAAGCAAGGCAAGGCATGACCAAGAAAGGTAAGCAAGGGCACGACATGGCCCAAACAAGGTAAGCATGACCCAAGAAAGGTAAGCAAGGGCACGACATGGCCCAAGCAAGGCAAGGCATGACCCAAGAAAGGTAAGCAAGGGCACGACATGGCCCAAGCAAGGCAAGGCATGACCCAAGAAAGGTAAGCAAGGGCACGACATGGCCCAAGCAAGGCAAGGCATGACCCAAGAAAGGTAAGCAAGGGCACGACATGGCCCAAGCAAGGTAAGGCATGACGGAGTATTTCGGGGGATGACGGTTGTGGAATTGGCCTACGACACGGCCATAGTACCGACTTGACCTTGAGTTTTCGTTGTTCAGAAAAAAAAATCCAACGATGCATTGAGGGAATTTTTCGGCTCCGTAAAGTCGGGGGATGACGGTGGTGGATTTGGCCCGCAATACGGCTAACGTCCCGACTTGACCTCGTTTTTTCGTATGCCGCAATGGTCCCGCGGTCGTCTCTCGGATGGGTTAGCGGAGGGGAGTTTGGGACTTGTCGACCGGATGCGGTCTGTTCTTGCGGGCAGCGGACCGAGCAGCCCACGAGCGCGGACTAAAATCTAGTTGACGTCATCCTTCGAACAAACCTCGTAGGTATTGTAGGGGAGCTTGGGAATCCATGATCGGATGCGGTGTGTTCTAGTGTGCGGGCAACGGACCAAGAAGCACACAAGAGCATACTAAATCTCGTCGTCGTTCCTTCGAGCAAACCTGGAACGGGTACTATAGTCGAGGGGAGCTTGGGCCTCGATGACCGGATTCGAACTGTTCTTGTGTGCGGGCAGAGGACCAAGCAGCACACTAGAGAGCGGACTAAATCTCGTCGTCGATCTTTGAACAAACCTCTTGTCCCTTTTGGCTTTAGTGTGCTAATGTTTCCGAAACTCGATGCGGACCGTTCCCGGATGCGGGCGATATCAAGCGGCATGTGGGTGCAGTCCAATTCTAGTCGACGTTGTGTTAGCTAACCTTAGCCAGTGTTGTCCCGCCTCGATTTGTTTGTTTCTTTCACGTCAAACGGTGCTAGTCGGGGGACATCTAGCCCATCCTTGCGGCCACTTTGTGGTCGTGGGATGCAAGCTCGTTGTTTCTTGGCCAAGCGGTACGCTACGCGTGTGAGTGGTGTTTGGTTTTTTTAGCTGGCGGGCTCCGTGAACCGCACGCCGATAAACCTCTTCAGTGTTTGCTCCAAGTGCTATACAGGCCTTGGGCGAGTGATGGTTTTCTGTGTTGCATTCCTAACGATCGCATTGACATGGACCAAGGGCATGGCATCCATAAGCACGCAAGGGAAAGGCATGGCCCAAGGCACAACAATCGGACCCAAGGCATGGCCCAAGGCAAAACGATCGGACCACATGCACAATAATGACCACTATGAATGAATTTTCCCGAAAACTTTCCAAAAATAGCAACCCGGGACCACACGGGCACCCCCCGAGGTCCCAAAATAAAAAATTTCAACACCAATGTTTTCTATATATATTTATATGTCTTTTCCTATTTTTTCGGATTTTTTGGGATTTTTTTGAATTTTTTGGGATTTTCCCCGTTTTTACCCCTAAAATAGCAACCCGGGACCACACGGGCACCCCCCTAGGTCCAAAAATAAAAAATTTCAACACCAATAATTTTTTGGGATTTTTTTGAATTTTTTGGGATTTTTTGGGATTTTTTTGAGATTTTTTTGAATTTTTCCCTTATTTTTCCCGTTTTTACCCCTATTTTCCCTATTTTCGGAAAACAAAAATAATTTTTTTGAAAAAAAAAAATCATGAAAATTAAGCTTAATGCCCATATAAGGTTTTCCAACAAAAAAAACGGGGCATTATTATGACAAAAACTCAAGTTTTGAGCCATTATTATGTTACTGTCACTTGGGTGTTCACTAGGAAAATTTAGCTAATTCAAAATAAACCTCTATAGGGGGAGGGTGAGAGTGGAAGGATGGATGGTCAAGGTTGGCTTAAAACTCTCTTGTGGGCACCGTTGGGCACCGTTGGGCATGGTCGGCCCCCCTACGACACCACACATGCCCATGACATTAGACGGATTGAAAATTTTGGATCATTCGACGGATTTGACGCATAATTTTTTGTCCGAGACCCGATTTGACGCGAAAAAATATTTTTTTGAAAAAAAAAAAAAAAATCAAAAAAATTCTAAAAAAATTCAAAAAAAATATTTTAAAAAATTTTTTTTTGAAAAAAAATTTGTTGGCTCTAAGCAAGGGCACGACATGGCCCAAGCAAGGCAAGGTATGACCCAAGAAAGGCAAGCAAGGGCACGACATGGCCCAAGCAAAGCAATGCATGACCCAAGAAAGGCAAGCAAGGGCACGACATGGCCCAAGCAAGGCAATCCATGACCCAAGAAAGGCAAGCAAGGGCACGACATGGCCCAAGCAAGGCAAGACATGACCCAAGAAAGGCAAGCAAGGGCACGACATGGCCCAAGCAAGGCAAAGCATGACCCAAGAAAGGCAAGCAAGGGCACGACATGGCCCAAGAAAGGCAAGCAAGGGCACGACATGGCCCAAGCAAAGCAAGGCATGACCAAAGAAAGGCAAGCAAGGGCACGACATGGCCTAAGCAAGGCAAGGCATGACCCAAGAAAGCCAAGCAAGGGCACGACATGACCCAAGCAAGGCAAGGCATGACCCAAGAAAGCCAAGCAAGGGCACGACATGGCCCAAGCAAGGCAAGGCATGACCCAAGAAAGGTAAGCAAGGGCACGACATGGCCCAAGCAAGGCAAGGCATGACCCAAGAAAGGTAAGCAAGGGCACGACATGGCCCAAGCAAGGTAAGCATGACCCAAGAAAGGCAAGCAAGGGCACGACTTGGCCCAAGCAAGGCAAGGCATGACCCAAGAAAGGCAAGCAAGGGCACGGCATGGCCCAAGCAGGCAAGGCATGACCCAAGAAAGGTAAGCAAGGGCACGACATGGCCCAAGCAAGGTAAGCATGACCCAAGAAAGGTAAGCAAGGGCACGACATGGCCCAAGCAAGGCAAGGCATGACCCAAGAAAGGCAAGCAAGGGCACGACATGGCCCAAGCAAGGCAAGGCATGACCCAACAAAACGTAAGCAAGGGCACGACATGGCCCAAGCAAGGGAAGCATGACCCAAGAAAGGTAAGCAAGGGCACGACATGGCCCAAGCAAGGCAAGGCATGACCCAAGAAAGCTACGCAAGGGCACGACATGGCCCAAGCAAGGTAAGCATGACCCAAGAAAGGCAAGCAAGGGCACGACTTGGCCCAAGCAAGGCAAGGCATGACCCAAGAAAGGAAAGCAAGGGCACGACATGGCCCAAGCAAGGCAAGGCATGACCCAAGAAAGGTAAGCAAGGGCACGACATGGCCCAAGCAAGGCAAGGCATGACCCAAGAAAGGTAAGCAAGGGCACGACATGGCCCAAGCAAGGGAAGCATGACCCAAGAAAGGTAAGCAAGGGCACGACATGGCCCAAGCAAGGCAAGGCATGACCCAAGAAAGGTAAGCAAGGGCACGACATGGCCCAAGCAAGGTAAGCATGACCCAAAAAAGGTAAGCAAGGGCACGACATGGCCCAAGCAAGGCAAGGCATGACCCAAGAAAGGTAAGCAAGGGCACGACATGGCCCAAGCAAGGTAAGCATGACCCAAGAAAGGCAAGCAAGGGCACGACTTGGCCCAAGCAAGGCAAGGCATGACCCAAGAAAGGTAAGCAAAGGCACGACATGGCCCAAGCAAGGGAAGCATGACCCAAGAAAGGTAAGCAAGGGCACGACATGGCCCAAGCAAGGCAAGGCATGACCCAAGAAAGGTAAGCAAGGGCACGACATGGCCCAAGCAAGGTAAGCATGACCCAAGAAAGGCAAGCAAGGGCACGACTTGGCCCAAGCAAGGCAAGGCATGACCCAAGAAAGGTAAGCAAGGGCACGACATGGCACAAGCAAGGCAAGGCATGACCCAAGAAAGATAAGCAAGGGCACGACATGGCCCAAGCAAGGAAGCATGACCCAAGAAAGGTAAGCAAGGGCACGACATGGCCCAAGCAAGGCAAGGCATGACCCAAGAAAGGTAAGCAAGGGCACGACATGGCCCAAGCAAGGCAAGGCATGACCCAAGAAAGGTAAGCAAGGGCACGACATGGCCCAAGCAAGGCAAGGCATGACCCAAGAAAGGTAAGCAAGGGCACGACATGGCCAAGCAAGGCAAGGCATGACCAAGAAAGGTAAGCAAGGGCACGACATGGCCCAAGCAAGGAAGCATGACCCAAGAAAGGTAAGCAAGGGCACGACATGGCCCAAGCAAGGCAAGGCATGACCCAAGAAAGGTAAGCAAGGGCACGACATGCCCAAGCAAGGCAAGGCATGACCCAAGAAAGGTAAGCAAGGGCACGACATGGCCCAAGCAAGGCAAGGCATGACCAAAAGGTAAGCAAGGGCACGACATGGCCCAAGCAAGGCAAGGCATGACCCAAGAAAGGTAAGCAAGGGCACGACATGGCCCAAGCAAGGCAAGGCATGACCCAAGAAAGGTAAGCAAGGGCACGACATGGCCCAAGCAAGGCAAGGCATGACCCAAGAAAGGTAAGCAAGGGCACGACATGGCCCAAGCAAGGCAAGGCATGACCAAGAAAGGTAAGCAAGGGCACGACATGGCCCAAGCAAGGAAGCATGACCCAAGAAAGGTAAGCAAGGGCACGACATGGCCCAAGCAAGGCAAGCATGACCCAAGAAAGGTAAGCAAGGGCACGACATGGCCCAAGCAAGGCAAGCATGACCCAAGAAAGGTAAGCAAGGGCACGACATGGCCCAAGCAAGGCAAGGCATGACCCAAGAAAGGTAAGCAAGGGCACGACATGGCCCAAGCAAGGTAAGGCATGACCCAAGAAAGGTAAGCAAGGGCACGACAGGTGGCCCAAGCAAGGCAAGGCATGACCCAAGAAAGGTAAGCAAGGGCACGACATGGCCCAAGCAAGGCAAGGCATGACCCAAGAAAGGTAAGCAAGGGCACGACATGGCCCAAGCAAGGCAAGGCATGACCCAAGAAAGGTAAGCAAGGGCACGACATGGCCCAAGCAAGGTAAGGCATGACCCAAGCAAGGTAAGGCATGACCCAAGCAAGGTAAGCATGACCCAAGCAAGGTAAGGCATGACCCAAGAAAGGTAAGCAAGGGCACGACATGGCCCAAGCAAGGTAAGCATGACCCAAGAAAGGTAAGCAAGGGCACGACATGGCCCAAACAAGGTAAGCAAGACCCAAGAAAGGTAAGCAAGGGCAGGACATGGCCCAAGCAAGGCAAGGCATGACCCAAGAAAGGTAAGCAAGGGCACGACATGGCCCAAGCAAGGTAAGCAAGGGCACGACATGGCCCAAGCAAGGCAAGGCATGACCCAAGAAAGGTAAGCAAGGGCACGACATGTCCCAAGCAAGGCAAGGCATGACCCAAGAAAGGTAAGCAAGGGCACGACATGGCCCAAGCAAGGCAAGGCATGACCCAAGAAAGGTAAGCAAGGGCACGACATGGCCCAAGCAAGGCAAGGCATGACCCAAGAAAGGTAAGCAAGGGCACGACATGGCCCAAGCAAGGGAAGCATGACCCAAGAAAGGTAAGCAAGGGCACGACATGGCCCAAGCAAGGCAAGGCATGACCCAAGAAAGGTAAGCAAGGGCACGACATGGCCCAAGCAAGGTAAGCATGACCCAAGAAAGGTAAGCAAGGGCACGACATGGCCCAAGCAAGGCAAGGCATGACCCAAGAAAGGTAAGCAAGGGCACGACATGGCCCAAGCAAGGTAAGCATGACCCAAGAAAGGCAAGCAAGGGCACGACTTGGCCCAAGCAAGGCAAGGCATGACCCAAGAAAGGTAAGCAAGGGCACGACATGGCCCAAGCAAGGGAAGGCATGACCCAAGAAAGGTAAGCAAGGGCACGACATGGCCCAAGCAAGGCAAGGCATGACCCAAGAAAGGTAAGCAAGGGCACGACATGGCCCAAGCAAGGTAAGGCATGACCCAAGCAAGGTAAGGCATGACCCAAGCAAGGTAAGCATGACCCAAGCAAGGTAAGGCATGACCCAAGAAAGGTAAGCAAGGGCACGACATGGCCCAAGCAAGGTAAGCATGACCCAAGAAAGGTAAGCAAGGGCACGACATGGCCCAAACAAGGTAAGCAAGACCCAAGAAAGGTAAGCAAGGGCAGGACATGGCCCAAGCAAGGCAAGGCATGACCCAAGAAAGGTAAGCAAGGGCACGACATGGCCCAAGCAAGGTAAGCAAGGGCACGACATGGCCCAAGCAAGGCAAGGCATGACCCAAGAAAGGTAAGCAAGGGCACGACATGTCCCAAGCAAGGCAAGGCATGACCCAAGAAAGGTAAGCAAGGGCACGACATGGCCCAAGCAAGGCAAGGCATGACCCAAGAAAGGTAAGCAAGGGCACGACATGGCCCAAGCAAGGCAAGGCATGACCCAAGAAAGGTAAGCAAGGGCACGACATGGCCCAAGCAAGGGAAGCATGACCCAAGAAAGGTAAGCAAGGGCACGACATGGCCCAAGCAAGGCAAGGCATGACCCAAGAAAGGTAAGCAAGGGCACGACATGGCCCAAGCAAGGTAAGCATGACCCAAGAAAGGTAAGCAAGGGCACGACATGGCCCAAGCAAGGCAAGGCATGACCCAAGAAAGGTAAGCAAGGGCACGACATGGCCCAAGCAAGGTAAGCATGACCCAAGAAAGGCAAGCAAGGGCACGACTTGGCCCAAGCAAGGCAAGGCATGACCCAAGAAAGGTAAGCAAGGGCACGACATGGCCCAAGCAAGGGAAGCATGACCCAAGAAAGGTAAGCAAGGGCACGACATGGCCCAAGCAAGGCAAGGCATGACCCAAGAAAGGTAAGCAAGGGCACGACATGGCCCAAGCAAGGTAAGCATGACCCAAGAAAGGCAAGCAAGGGCACGACTTGGCCCAAGCAAGGCAAGGCATGACCCAAGAAAGGTAAGCAAGGGCACGACATGGCCCAAGCAAGGCAAGGCATGACCCAAGAAAGATAAGCAAGGGCACGACATGGCCCAAGCAAAGGAAGCATGAGCCAAGAAAGGTAAGCAAGGGCACGACATGGCCCAAGCAAGGCAAGGCATGACCCAAGAAAGGCAAGCAAGGGCACGACATGGCCCAAGCAAGGCAAGGCATGACCCAAGAAAGGTAAGCAAGGGCACGACATGGCCCAAGCAAGGCAAGGCATGACCCAAGATAGGTAAGCAAGGGCACGACATGGCCAAGCAAGGCAAGGCATGACCAAGAAAGGTAAGCAAGGGCACGACATGGCCCAAACAAGGTAAGCATGACCCAAGAAAGGTAAGCAAGGGCACGACATGGCCCAAGCAAGGCAAGGCATGACCCAAGAAAGGTAAGCAAGGGCACGACATGGCCCAAGCAAGGCAAGGCATGACCCAAGATAGGTAAGCAAGGGCACGACATGGCCAAGCAAGGCAAGGCATGACCAAGAAAGGTAAGCAAGGGCACGACATGGCCCAAACAAGGTAAGCATGACCCAAGAAAGGTAAGCAAGGGCACGACATGGCCCAAGCAAGGCAAGGCATGACCCAAGAAAGGTAAGCAAGGGCACGACATGTCCCAAGCAAAGCAAGGCATGACCCAAGAAAGGTAAGCAAGGGCACGACATGGCCCAAGCAAGGCAAGGCATGACCCAAGAAAGGTAAGCAAGGGTACGACATGGCCCAAGCAAGGTAAGCATGACTCAAGAAAGGTAAGCAAGGGCACGACATGGCCCAAGCAAGGCAAACATGACCCAAGAAAGGTAAGCAAGGGCACGACATGGCCCAAGCAAGACAAGCATGACCCAAGAAAGGTAAGCAAGGGCACGACATGGCCCAAGCAAGGCAAGGCATGACCAAGAAAGGTAAGCAAGGGCACGACATGGCCCAAACAAGGTAAGCATGACCCAAGAAAGGTAAGCAAGGGCACGACATGGCCCAAGCAAGGCAAGGCATGACCCAAGAAAGGTAAGCAAGGGCACGACATGGCCCAAGCAAGGCAAGGCATGACCCAAGAAAGGTAAGCAAGGGCACGACATGGCCCAAGCAAGGCAAGGCATGACCCAAGAAAGGTAAGCAAGGGCACGACATGGCCCAAGCAAGGTAAGGCATGACGGAGTATTTCGGGGGATGACGGTTGTGGAATTGGCCTACGACACGGCCATAGTACCGACTTGACCTTGAGTTTTCGTTGTTCAGAAAAAAAAATCCAACGATGCATTGAGGGAATTTTTCGGCTCCGTAAAGTCGGGGGATGACGGTGGTGGATTTGGCCCGCAATACGGCTAACGTCCCGACTTGACCTCGTTTTTTCGTATGCCGCAATGGTCCCGCGGTCGTCTCTCGGATGGGTTAGCGGAGGGGAGTTTGGGACTTGTCGACCGGATGCGGTCTGTTCTTGCGGGCAGCGGACCGAGCAGCCCACGAGCGCGGACTAAAATCTAGTTGACGTCATCCTTCGAACAAACCTCGTAGGTATTGTAGGGGAGCTTGGGAATCCATGATCGGATGCGGTGTGTTCTAGTGTGCGGGCAACGGACCAAGAAGCACACAAGAGCATACTAAATCTCGTCGTCGTTCCTTCGAGCAAACCTGGAACGGGTACTATAGTCGAGGGGAGCTTGGGCCTCGATGACCGGATTCGAACTGTTCTTGTGTGCGGGCAGAGGACCAAGCAGCACACTAGAGAGCGGACTAAATCTCGTCGTCGATCTTTGAACAAACCTCTTGTCCCTTTTGGCTTTAGTGTGCTAATGTTTCCGAAACTCGATGCGGACCGTTCCCGGATGCGGGCGATATCAAGCGGCATGTGGGTGCAGTCCAATTCTAGTCGACGTTGTGTTAGCTAACCTTAGCCAGTGTTGTCCCGCCTCGATTTGTTTGTTTCTTTCACGTCAAACGGTGCTAGTCGGGGGACATCTAGCCCATCCTTGCGGCCACTTTGTGGTCGTGGGATGCAAGCTCGTTGTTTCTTGGCCAAGCGGTACGCTACGCGTGTGAGTGGTGTTTGGTTTTTTTAGCTGGCGGGCTCCGTGAACCGCACGCCGATAAACCTCTTCAGTGTTTGCTCCAAGTGCTATACAGGCCTTGGGCGAGTGATGGTTTTCTGTGTTGCATTCCTAACGATCGCATTGACATGGACCAAGGGCATGGCATCCATAAGCACGCAAGGGAAAGGCATGGCCCAAGGCACAACAATCGGACCCAAGGCATGGCCCAAGGCAAAACGATCGGACCACATGCACAATAATGACCACTATGAATGAATTTTCCCGAAAACTTTCCAAAAATAGCAACCCGGGACCACACGGGCACCCCCCGAGGTCCCAAAATAAAAAATTTCAACACCAATGTTTTCTATATATATTTATATGTCTTTTCCTATTTTTTCGGATTTTTTGGGATTTTTTTGAATTTTTTGGGATTTTCCCCGTTTTTACCCCTAAAATAGCAACCCGGGACCACACGGGCACCCCCCTAGGTCCAAAAATAAAAAATTTCAACACCAATAATTTTTTGGGATTTTTTTGAATTTTTTGGGATTTTTTGGGATTTTTTTGAGATTTTTTTGAATTTTTCCCTTATTTTTCCCGTTTTTACCCCTATTTTCCCTATTTTCGGAAAACAAAAATAATTTTTTTGAAAAAAAAAAATCATGAAAATTAAGCTTAATGCCCATATAAGGTTTTCCAACAAAAAAAACGGGGCATTATTATGACAAAAACTCAAGTTTTGAGCCATTATTATGTTACTGTCACTTGGGTGTTCACTAGGAAAATTTAGCTAATTCAAAATAAACCTCTATAGGGGGAGGGTGAGAGTGGAAGGATGGATGGTCAAGGTTGGCTTAAAACTCTCTTGTGGGCACCGTTGGGCACCGTTGGGCATGGTCGGCCCCCCTACGACACCACACATGCCCATGACATTAGACGGATTGAAAATTTTGGATCATTCGACGGATTTGACGCATAATTTTTTGTCCGAGACCCGATTTGACGCGAAAAAATATTTTTTTGAAAAAAAAAAAAAAAAATCAAAAAAATTCTAAAAAAATTCAAAAAAAATATTTAAAAAATTTTTTTTTGAAAAAAAATTTGTTGGCTCTAAGCAAGGGCACGACATGGCCCAAGCAAGGCAAGGTATGACCCAAGAAAGGCAAGCAAGGGCACGACATGGCCCAAGCAAAGCAATGCATGACCCAAGAAAGGCAAGCAAGGGCACGACATGGCCCAAGCAAGGCAATCCATGACCCAAGAAAGGCAAGCAAGGGCACGACATGGCCCAAGCAAGGCAAGACATGACCCAAGAAAGGCAAGCAAGGGCACGACATGGCCCAAGCAAGGCAAAGCATGACCCAAGAAAGGCAAGCAAGGGCACGACATGGCCCAAGAAAGGCAAGCAAGGGCACGACATGGCCCAAGCAAAGCAAGGCATGACCAAAGAAAGGCAAGCAAGGGCACGACATGGCCTAAGCAAGGCAAGGCATGACCCAAGAAAGCCAAGCAAGGGCACGACATGACCCAAGCAAGGCAAGGCATGACCCAAGAAAGCCAAGCAAGGGCACGACATGGCCCAAGCAAGGCAAGGCATGACCCAAGAAAGGTAAGCAAGGGCACGACATGGCCCAAGCAAGGCAAGGCATGACCCAAGAAAGGTAAGCAAGGGCACGACATGGCCCAAGCAAGGTAAGCATGACCCAAGAAAGGCAAGCAAGGGCACGACTTGGCCCAAGCAAGGCAAGGCATGACCCAAGAAAGGCAAGCAAGGGCACGGCATGGCCCAAGCAGGCAAGGCATGACCCAAGAAAGGTAAGCAAGGGCACGACATGGCCCAAGCAAGGTAAGCATGACCCAAGAAAGGTAAGCAAGGGCACGACATGGCCCAAGCAAGGCAAGGCATGACCCAAGAAAGGCAAGCAAGGGCACGACATGGCCCAAGCAAGGCAAGGCATGACCCAACAAAACGTAAGCAAGGGCACGACATGGCCCAAGCAAGGGAAGCATGACCCAAGAAAGGTAAGCAAGGGCACGACATGGCCCAAGCAAGGCAAGGCATGACCCAAGAAAGCTACGCAAGGGCACGACATGGCCCAAGCAAGGTAAGCATGACCCAAGAAAGGCAAGCAAGGGCACGACTTGGCCCAAGCAAGGCAAGGCATGACCCAAGAAAGGAAAGCAAGGGCACGACATGGCCCAAGCAAGGCAAGGCATGACCCAAGAAAGGTAAGCAAGGGCACGACATGGCCCAAGCAAGGCAAGGCATGACCCAAGAAAGGTAAGCAAGGGCACGACATGGCCCAAGCAAGGGAAGCATGACCCAAGAAAGGTAAGCAAGGGCACGACATGGCCCAAGCAAGGCAAGGCATGACCCAAGAAAGGTAAGCAAGGGCACGACATGGCCCAAGCAAGGTAAGCATGACCCAAAAAAGGTAAGCAAGGGCACGACATGGCCCAAGCAAGGCAAGGCATGACCCAAGAAAGGTAAGCAAGGGCACGACATGGCCCAAGCAAGGTAAGCATGACCCAAGAAAGGCAAGCAAGGGCACGACTTGGCCCAAGCAAGGCAAGGCATGACCCAAGAAAGGTAAGCAAAGGCACGACATGGCCCAAGCAAGGGAAGCATGACCCAAGAAAGGTAAGCAAGGGCACGACATGGCCCAAGCAAGGCAAGGCATGACCCAAGAAAGGTAAGCAAGGGCACGACATGGCCCAAGCAAGGTAAGCATGACCCAAGAAAGGCAAGCAAGGGCACGACTTGGCCCAAGCAAGGCAAGGCATGACCCAAGAAAGGTAAGCAAGGGCACGACATGGCACAAGCAAGGCAAGGCATGACCCAAGAAAGATAAGCAAGGGCACGACATGGCCCAAGCAAAGGAAGCATGACCCAAGAAAGGTAAGCAAGGGCACGACATGGCCCAAGCAAGGCAAGGCATGACCCAAGAAAGGCAAGCAAGGGCACGACATGGCCCAAGCAAGGCAAGGCATGACCCAAGAAAGGTAAGCAAGGGCACGACATGGCCCAAGCAAGGCAAGGCATGACCCAAGATAGGTAAGCAAGGGCACGACATGGCCAAGCAAGGCAAGGCATGACCAAGAAAGGTAAGCAAGGGCACGACATGGCCCAAACAAGGTAAGCATGACCCAAGAAAGGTAAGCAAGGGCACGACATGGCCCAAGCAAGGCAAGGCATGACCCAAGAAAGGTAAGCAAGGGCACGACATGTCCCAAGCAAAGCAAGGCATGACCCAAGAAAGGTAAGCAAGGGCACGACATGGCCCAAGCAAGGCAAGGCATGACCCAAGAAAGGTAAGCAAGGGTACGACATGGCCCAAGCAAGGTAAGCATGACTCAAGAAAGGTAAGCAAGGGCACGACATGGCCCAAGCAAGGCAAACATGACCCAAGAAAGGTAAGCAAGGGCACGACATGGCCCAAGCAAGACAAGCATGACCCAAGAAAGGTAAGCAAGGGCACGACATGGCCCAAGCAAGGCAAGGCATGACCAAGAAAGGTAAGCAAGGGCACGACATGGCCCAAACAAGGTAAGCATGACCCAAGAAAGGTAAGCAAGGGCACGACATGGCCCAAGCAAGGCAAGGCATGACCCAAGAAAGGTAAGCAAGGGCACGACATGGCCCAAGCAAGGCAAGGCATGACCCAAGAAAGGTAAGCAAGGGCACGACATGGCCCAAGCAAGGCAAGGCATGACCCAAGAAAGGTAAGCAAGGGCACGACATGGCCCAAGCAAGGTAAGGCATGACCCAAGCAAGGTAAGGCATGACCCAAGCAAGGTAAGCATGACCCAAGCAAGGTAAGGCATGACCCAAGAAAGGTAAGCAAGGGCACGACATGGCCCAAGCAAGGTAAGCATGACCCAAGAAAGGTAAGCAAGGGCACGACATGGCCCAAACAAGGTAAGCAAGACCCAAGAAAGGTAAGCAAGGGCAGGACATGGCCCAAGCAAGGCAAGGCATGACCCAAGAAAGGTAAGCAAGGGCACGACATGGCCCAAGCAAGGTAAGCAAGGGCACGACATGGCCCAAGCAAGGCAAGGCATGACCCAAGAAAGGTAAGCAAGGGCACGACATGTCCCAAGCAAGGCAAGGCATGACCCAAGAAAGGTAAGCAAGGGCACGACATGGCCCAAGCAAGGCAAGGCATGACCCAAGAAAGGTAAGCAAGGGCACGACATGGCCCAAGCAAGGCAAGGCATGACCCAAGAAAGGTAAGCAAGGGCACGACATGGCCCAAGCAAGGGAAGCATGACCCAAGAAAGGTAAGCAAGGGCACGACATGGCCCAAGCAAGGCAAGGCATGACCCAAGAAAGGTAAGCAAGGGCACGACATGGCCCAAGCAAGGTAAGCATGACCCAAGAAAGGTAAGCAAGGGCACGACATGGCCCAAGCAAGGCAAGGCATGACCCAAGAAAGGTAAGCAAGGGCACGACATGGCCCAAGCAAGGTAAGCATGACCCAAGAAAGGCAAGCAAGGGCACGACTTGGCCCAAGCAAGGCAAGGCATGACCCAAGAAAGGTAAGCAAGGGCACGACATGGCCCAAGCAAGGGAAGGCATGACCCAAGAAAGGTAAGCAAGGGCACGACATGGCCCAAGCAAGGCAAGGCATGACCCAAGAAAGGTAAGCAAGGGCACGACATGGCCCAAGCAAGGTAAGGCATGACCCAAGCAAGGTAAGGCATGACCCAAGCAAGGTAAGCATGACCCAAGCAAGGTAAGGCATGACCCAAGAAAGGTAAGCAAGGGCACGACATGGCCCAAGCAAGGTAAGCATGACCCAAGAAAGGTAAGCAAGGGCACGACATGGCCCAAACAAGGTAAGCAAGACCCAAGAAAGGTAAGCAAGGGCAGGACATGGCCCAAGCAAGGCAAGGCATGACCCAAGAAAGGTAAGCAAGGGCACGACATGGCCCAAGCAAGGTAAGCAAGGGCACGACATGGCCCAAGCAAGGCAAGGCATGACCCAAGAAAGGTAAGCAAGGGCACGACATGTCCCAAGCAAGGCAAGGCATGACCCAAGAAAGGTAAGCAAGGGCACGACATGGCCCAAGCAAGGCAAGGCATGACCCAAGAAAGGTAAGCAAGGGCACGACATGGCCCAAGCAAGGCAAGGCATGACCCAAGAAAGGTAAGCAAGGGCACGACATGGCCCAAGCAAGGGAAGCATGACCCAAGAAAGGTAAGCAAGGGCACGACATGGCCCAAGCAAGGCAAGGCATGACCCAAGAAAGGTAAGCAAGGGCACGACATGGCCCAAGCAAGGTAAGCATGACCCAAGAAAGGTAAGCAAGGGCACGACATGGCCCAAGCAAGGCAAGGCATGACCCAAGAAAGGTAAGCAAGGGCACGACATGGCCCAAGCAAGGTAAGCATGACCCAAGAAAGGCAAGCAAGGGCACGACTTGGCCCAAGCAAGGCAAGGCATGACCCAAGAAAGGTAAGCAAGGGCACGACATGGCCCAAGCAAGGGAAGCATGACCCAAGAAAGGTAAGCAAGGGCACGACATGGCCCAAGCAAGGCAAGGCATGACCCAAGAAAGGTAAGCAAGGGCACGACATGGCCCAAGCAAGGTAAGCATGACCCAAGAAAGGCAAGCAAGGGCACGACTTGGCCCAAGCAAGGCAAGGCATGACCCAAGAAAGGTAAGCAAGGGCACGACATGGCCCAAGCAAGGCAAGGCATGACCCAAGAAAGATAAGCAAGGGCACGACATGGCCCAAGCAAGGAAGCATGAGCCAAGAAAGGTAAGCAAGGGCACGACATGGCCCAAGCAAGGCAAGGCATGACCCAAGAAAGGCAAGCAAGGGCACGACATGGCCCAAGCAAGGCAAGGCATGACCCAAGAAAGGTAAGCAAGGGCACGACATGGCCCAAGCAAGGCAAGGCATGACCCAAGATAGGTAAGCAAGGGCACGACATGGCCAAGCAAGGCAAGGCATGACCAAGAAAGGTAAGCAAGGGCACGACATGGCCCAAACAAGGTAAGCATGACCCAAGAAAGGTAAGCAAGGGCACGACATGGCCCAAGCAAGGCAAGGCATGACCCAAGAAAGGTAAGCAAGGGCACGACATGGCCCAAGCAAGGCAAGGCATGACCCAAGATAGGTAAGCAAGGGCACGACATGGCCAAGCAAGGCAAGGCATGACCAAGAAAGGTAAGCAAGGGCACGACATGGCCCAAACAAGGTAAGCATGACCCAAGAAAGGTAAGCAAGGGCACGACATGGCCCAAGCAAGGCAAGGCATGACCCAAGAAAGGTAAGCAAGGGCACGACATGTCCCAAGCAAAGCAAGGCATGACCCAAGAAAGGTAAGCAAGGGCACGACATGGCCCAAGCAAGGCAAGGCATGACCCAAGAAAGGTAAGCAAGGGTACGACATGGCCCAAGCAAGGTAAGCATGACTCAAGAAAGGTAAGCAAGGGCACGACATGGCCCAAGCAAGGCAAACATGACCCAAGAAAGGTAAGCAAGGGCACGACATGGCCCAAGCAAGACAAGCATGACCCAAGAAAGGTAAGCAAGGGCACGACATGGCCCAAGCAAGGCAAGGCATGACCAAGAAAGGTAAGCAAGGGCACGACATGGCCCAAACAAGGTAAGCATGACCCAAGAAAGGTAAGCAAGGGCACGACATGGCCCAAGCAAGGCAAGGCATGACCCAAGAAAGGTAAGCAAGGGCACGACATGGCCCAAGCAAGGCAAGGCATGACCCAAGAAAGGTAAGCAAGGGCACGACATGGCCCAAGCAAGGCAAGGCATGACCCAAGAAAGGTAAGCAAGGGCACGACATGGCCCAAGCAAGGTAAGGCATGACGGAGTATTTCGGGGGATGACGGTTGTGGAATTGGCCTACGACACGGCCATAGTACCGACTTGACCTTGAGTTTTCGTTGTTCAGAAAAAAAATCCAACGATGCATTGAGGGAATTTTTCGGCTCCGTAAAGTCGGGGGATGACGGTGGTGGATTTGGCCCGCAATACGGCTAACGTCCCGACTTGACCTCGTTTTTTCGTATGCCGCAATGGTCCCGCGGTCGTCTCTCGGATGGGTTAGCGGAGGGGAGTTTGGGACTTGTCGACCGGATGCGGTCTGTTCTTGCGGGCAGCGGACCGAGCAGCCCACGAGCGCGGACTAAAATCTAGTTGACGTCATCCTTCGAACAAACCTCGTAGGTATTGTAGGGGAGCTTGGGAATCCATGATCGGATGCGGTGTGTTCTAGTGTGCGGGCAACGGACCAAGAAGCACACAAGAGCATACTAAATCTCGTCGTCGTTCCTTCGAGCAAACCTGGAACGGGTACTATAGTCGAGGGGAGCTTGGGCCTCGATGACCGGATTCGAACTGTTCTTGTGTGCGGGCAGAGGACCAAGCAGCACACTAGAGAGCGGACTAAATCTCGTCGTCGATCTTTGAACAAACCTCTTGTCCCTTTTGGCTTTAGTGTGCTAATGTTTCCGAAACTCGATGCGGACCGTTCCCGGATGCGGGCGATATCAAGCGGCATGTGGGTGCAGTCCAATTCTAGTCGACGTTGTGTTAGCTAACCTTAGCCAGTGTTGTCCCGCCTCGATTTGTTTGTTTCTTTCACGTCAAACGGTGCTAGTCGGGGGACATCTAGCCCATCCTTGCGGCCACTTTGTGGTCGTGGGATGCAAGCTCGTTGTTTCTTGGCCAAGCGGTACGCTACGCGTGTGAGTGGTGTTTGGTTTTTTAGCTGGCGGGCTCCGTGAACCGCACGCCGATAAACCTCTTCAGTGTTTGCTCCAAGTGCTATACAGGCCTTGGGCGAGTGATGGTTTTCTGTGTTGCATTCCTAACGATCGCATTGACATGGACCAAGGGCATGGCATCCATAAGCACGCAAGGGAAAGGCATGGCCCAAGGCACAACAATCGGACCCAAGGCATGGCCCAAGGCAAAACGATCGGACCACATGCACAATAATGACCACTATGAATGAATTTTCCCGAAAACTTTCCAAAAATAGCAACCCGGGACCACACGGGCACCCCCCGAGGTCCCAAAATAAAAAATTTCAACACCAATGTTTTCTATATATATTATATGTCTTTTCCTATTTTTTCGGATTTTTGGGATTTTTTTGAATTTTTTGGGATTTTCCCCGTTTTACCCCTAAAATAGCAACCCGGGACCACACGGGCACCCCCCTAGGTCCAAAAATAAAAATTTCAACACCAATAATTTTTTGGGATTTTTTTGAATTTTTTGGGATTTTTTGGGATTTTTTTGAGATTTTTTTGAATTTTTCCCTTATTTTTCCCGTTTTTACCCCTATTTTCCCTATTTTCGGAAAACAAAAATAATTTTTTTGAAAAAAAAAAATCATGAAAATTAAGCTTAATGCCCATATAAGGTTTTCCAACAAAAAAAACGGGGCATTATTATGACAAAAACTCAAGTTTTGAGCCATTATTATGTTACTGTCACTTGGGTGTTCACTAGGAAAATTTAGCTAATTCAAAATAAACCTCTATAGGGGGAGGGTGAGAGTGGAAGGATGGATGGTCAAGGTTGGCTTAAAACTCTCTTGTGGGCACCGTTGGGCACCGTTGGGCATGGTCGGCCCCCTACGACACCACACATGCCCATGACATTAGACGGATTGAAAATTTTGGATCATTCGACGGATTTGACGCATAATTTTTTGTCCGAGACCCGATTTGACGCGAAAAAAATTTTTTTGAAAAAAAAAAAAAAAAAAATCAAAAAAATTCTAAAAAAATTCAAAAAAAATATTTAAAAAAATTTTTTTTGAAAAAAAATTGTTGGCTCTAAGCAAGGGCACGACATGGCCCAAGCAAGGCAAGGTATGACCCAAGAAAGGCAAGCAAGGGCACGACATGGCCCAAGCAAAGCAATGCATGACCCAAGAAAGGCAAGCAAGGGCACGACATGGCCCAAGCAAGGCAATCCATGACCCAAGAAAGGCAAGCAAGGGCACGACATGGCCCAAGCAAGGCAAGACATGACCCAAGAAAGGCAAGCAAGGGCACGACATGGCCCAAGCAAGGCAAAGCATGACCCAAGAAAGGCAAGCAAGGGCACGACATGGCCCAAGAAAGGCAAGCAAGGGCACGACATGGCCCAAGCAAAGCAAGGCATGACCAAAGAAAGGCAAGCAAGGGCACGACATGGCCTAAGCAAGGCAAGGCATGACCCAAGAAAGCCAAGCAAGGGCACGACATGACCCAAGCAAGGCAAGGCATGACCCAAGAAAGCCAAGCAAGGGCACGACATGGCCCAAGCAAGGCAAGGCATGACCCAAGAAAGGTAAGCAAGGGCACGACATGGCCCAAGCAAGGCAAGGCATGACCAAGAAAGGTAAGCAAGGGCACGACATGGCCCAAGCAAGGTAAGCATGACCCAAGAAAGGCAAGCAAGGGCACGACTTGGCCCAAGCAAGGCAAGGCATGACCCAAGAAAGGCAAGCAAGGGCACGGCATGGCCCAAGCAGGCAAGGCATGACCCAAGAAAGGTAAGCAAGGGCACGACATGGCCCAAGCAAGGTAAGCATGACCCAAGAAAGGTAAGCAAGGGCACGACATGGCCCAAGCAAGGCAAGGCATGACCCAAGAAAGGCAAGCAAGGGCACGACATGGCCCAAGCAAGGCAAGGCATGACCCAACAAAACGTAAGCAAGGGCACGACATGGCCCAAGCAAGGGAAGCATGACCCAAGAAAGGTAAGCAAGGGCACGACATGGCCAAGCAAGGCAAGGCATGACCCAAGAAAGCTACGCAAGGGCACGACATGGCCCAAGCAAGGTAAGCAGACCCAAGAAAGGCAAGCAAGGGCACGACTTGGCCCAAGCAAGGCAAGGCATGACCCAAGAAAGGAAAGCAAGGGCACGACATGGCCCAAGCAAGGCAAGGCATGACCCAAGAAAGGTAAGCAAGGGCACAAGGAGCAGGACCCAAGCAAGGCAAGGGCATGACCCAAGAAAGGTAAGCAAGGGCACGACATGGCCAAGCAAGGAAGGCATGAACCAAGAAAGGTAAGCAAGGGCACGACATGGCCAAGCAGGAAGCATGACCCAAAAAAGGTAAGCAAGGGCACGACATGGCCAAGCAAGGCAAGGCAACC